>NW_021628024.1:0-8490 GCF_004785775.1 Grammomys surdaster
AGAGAGAGAGAGAGAGAGAGAGAGAGAGAGAGAGAGAGAGAGAGAGAGAGAGGGGAGACATAGAGGAGTAGAGGCTGGCCATGAGCATGTGGAGAGAGGGAGGAGGGAAAGCAAGAAGAAGAGAGAACAAGAGAGTGAAGAGGGGGGCAAACAGCCCCTTTTATAGTAGGTCAGGCCTACCTGACTGTTGCCAGGTAACTGTGGGGCGGAGCATACCTGGCTGTTGCCAGGTAACAATTAGTTGTCACTCCCCAGTGCTGATGAGTTCCTGTCATGGTTGCTGGTACTTGAAAACTCTTGGACACTTGAGGAGGATGTCCATCTGCAAACTCAAGCCGTCTGTGTGCACAGCCAGAACCACCTGAATTATCTGGACGATGTTTTAGACCAGTCAGGGATGCTAACTGTGAAGGACAGAGAGGAACAGGCTGAGGTGAGAACAGGAAACATCCCTAGCACGCAGCAGTAGCCAGCACCATGCTCTCTGGAGTCCTCAGCAGAGATCTGTCCCTCTCTGGCTTTGTGTGGCTTTTAGCCACACTGTTACATGTAGCCAAAATGTTCCAGATAGTATCTCCCTTGTCACATGGCCTTCTTCCTTCTGCCTATGTGTCTTTGGGTCCAAGCCTTAGGATACCAGTCATTGAAATTAGTCTGTCACTAGTGTGACCTTGTCTTAAAGATAGCCTGTCTCTAAAGTCTCTGCTCCCGCTGAGGTCATAGGTGTTGCCCTGCTAATTAAGATTGAAGTCTACCATTGTCCGGACAGCCTTCTGGGCTCGGCCCATAAGGATGACTCCCGTCACTAGCAGAGCTTCTCCTTCTCTGACCTTCATCCCCACACACCTCTATCTGCAGAATGTCACATAGCCTTGGTTAAGTTTACAAGTTCAGCTTCCTTTCTCCTAACAGAACCCATTCAGCTAGCGCCTGCAATTTCTGTACTGCCTCTGTATGCTAATGAGGTCTTTGGCACTTTTAAGTCTTCAGCCAATGACCTTTGTCCATCCTTGATATTCTGACCCTACCCTGTCTCCCATTGGTCTGCCTCCCCACAGCTGGTCCCAGTGTCATCATTTCCAGATATGCTCCCAAAGCTTCTGAACTCCACCCCCACCTCATCCCTCACTCCCACTCCCACCCCCACCCCGTCTATAGTCTCTGTTCCCTTTGCCCTCATGAACCAATATTGGGGCAGGGACGATCACAGTCATATTCCCAAGTTCCACCAGGGCCTATCCCCCAGTGAGCTAACTTCCTCCATCTAGGACCCACTACCCCAGTGACATAACGTCTTCCCACATAAGAGCCAGGCTCAACCCCAACACATCGCTCTTTATCTCCCAAGGTGGACAGTGGGTTCCCCCCTACCTCAGCAGGACACACAGAGTAGGTCATACAGGAGGGACTTTGCAGCAGAGAAGGAAGGGCTTCCCAACTCTTCAGTCCGCAGCAGTAAAGCATCCACAGATACTCTTATCCATCTGGAAGGAAATCCTCTAGTAATTAGGAAAAGCTCCAATTCCTAATTTGCTGTGGCTCCTGCCTCTGTTAATTTATCTTCCTCACCAATGACGAGGAGGAAATGCCCAGTTAATGGCTCTGATCAAACTCGTTCTTTCTCCTCCCTCAGAGGTCTCGAGAGGCCTCCCAAACAGACTTCTCTTCCGTGATGGGGTTCTAGAGCCTACTTGTTAACGTGAGATCCTGCCTCACTCATAGGCTGAGCTCTCCCTGCACAAGTAGGCGTCTCTGGACAAATGTAAGAGGATACTTAAAGCAGTTTAAGACTTGCATTGGCTTTCCTGTATTTCCCCTTCCTGGGCCAAGGAGGACACAGGGTTTCTGCTCCTCCAGAAGTGACCACTGACTCTATCTGCTGTAGTTCAGATCTGGAATATTACCCCCAGGTATTGATGCAAGTCCCTACCCATTATGCACTTAGGGAGATAGTAGAACATTTAGGAGGTGGGAACTAGTGACATCAAAGTGGGACCTAGTGGGAAGAGTTAGGACATTTTAGGAAATAGAGCCTAGTAGGGGGAAGTTAAGGGATAGGACCTGCCCGGAGAAAATTAGCTGAATGAGAGTCTGTCTGTCCCCATCTTTGCTTCCTTGCCTCCATGTATATTTCCTATACCATGTATATACCATGTATGCTTCCTACACCATGTATCCCCGCCATGGTGTGTTGCCTTACCACTGGCCCAAAGCAATGGGGTCAAACAACGATGGCCCAAAACCTCTGAAACCCCGAGCCAGAGTAATCACTCTTTCTTACTGTGGTGGTTTGAATATACTTGGCCCATGGGAACTGGCACTATTAGGAGGCGTGGCCTTGTTGGAGGAAGTGCGCTACCATGGGAGTGGCCTCTGAGATCCTATGCTCAAGCTCTGCCCATTGTGAGGGGAGCCTCTGTTGGGCCCCTCATCTCTCCTCCCATCCATGCGTGGAAGGCAGGGGCGAGGCTGCCCAGCCCAAATGCCAACCTGCACGCACCTCCTGCTGTGGCCGTGGGGTCCCTGCTGACGGCTCACTCTGTTCACATGTTCCACTCAACCCTCTTCCCCGTGCCAGAGAGGGTGGCTGGTCCGTTTGGGTGCGGTGCATACCCTTCCCCGTCCAGTGTGTGCACGCTGTTGGGCCCCATTTTAGCCCTGGTTTGGGCCTTGAGGACAAACCTGAGCCTGGCTGGAGTTTGAGACCTGTGTTAGTCACTTCCATACTGGAGTGACTCAGCAGGACCTGTTTGGCCCCGCCTCTGCTCAGCTGTTGCTGACGTAGAGCTTTGCCATTGGCCCTGTCAGTCACCCCATACCCTCCGTCACCCTTCCCCACCTCCTACGTCATCTTACCCTACCCAAACCCCTCCTCCCTATGCTCCGAGTTTATATAAACAAGAGGTTGTTACATTAAAGTTGAGTTTCTGCTTCGACAAGACTGCCAGCCAACACTCACCATCTTGCTCAGCTCCAGAGAGACCCGGCAAGACCAGAACCTCTCTCTCCTCTCGCCTGGACCTACCGGCTTTAAGGAGCTGACAACCCTCCTCCTGCCTGCCTCAAAAAGACAGGGCCCTCCTGGCCGCTTTTGGGTCAAGATGTAGAACTCTCGGCCCCTCCAGCACCTGTCTGCCTGCACACTGCTATGCTTCCTGTCACGATGATAACGCACTGAATCTCTGAGCCTGTAAGCCAGCCCCAATGAAATGTTTGCCTGTATAAGATTTGCCTTGGTCATGGTGTCTCTTCACAGCGTTGAAACCCTGCCTGAGACACTTACTAAGTTGATTTACCTGGAGCATCTCTCACTCAACAGGACACTGAGTAACACATCACTATAGGCTCCCAGGCTAGAGAGACGGCTAAGCGGTTAAGAGCACTGACTGCTCTTTCGGAGGTCCCGAGTTCAAATCCCAGCAACCACATGGTGGCTCACAACCATCCCTAATGAGATCTGATGCCCTCTTATGGGATGTCTGAAGACAGCTACAGTGTACTTACATATAATAAATAAATAAAAACCTTTGGGCCAGAGCGAGCAGGTCCGGAGTGAGAGGGAGAAGGGAAGAAGCGGGGTGGGGGGTGGGGTGGGGAGAGATAGCTCCCTTCCAGCCACACAGTACAACTCAGGGACCCTCCTGTGCTTGCTGCCACCTCCTATTGCCCAGGAAGTATCCTGGATGACTTGTATATAACCCTTTCTTCAATAAGCGACCTCGCCTAATGAGCCTATTCATTTTTGGGCCAGGGACACAGGGACCCAGATGCCCGCAAACACTGCTCATTCACAACAAATCTGACTTACAGAAAAGCCCTTTGGCGGATTCAGTGGAAGAAGATGCAGGAGGCAGCCAGAGGCCTTATTCCCGGGAGAGCCACATCTATATCCTATGGCTGACCTAGCTGTCTTGGAACGCCACCAGCTGAAGGTCACCCAAGAAGGCTTTACTTTCCAATGGCTTTTTTTTTGGGGGGGGGGGTTAGTCTTCACCATGAAACTGATCAGGAAAAGCAAGTCAAAGCTGCTCTCAACGGTTATCCAAGCCAAGTACCATGACCCCTTTTGGCTGGACTGCTCCCTGGTGGGGATGCCCCCTCCTCTTCTCCCCCCCTCTCCCCAGCATCAGAGAACCTTTAGCAACATCAGCAGCCTCCACCCCCTGCATATCAGGAGCATTTGGCCCAACAGTAATGACCAAAACCATCTCCAGGTATTGCCACCATCCCCTGGGGGCTCACACCCACCCCTGGCTGACAGCCACTGCTCCAGGTCTTTGTTCTCGACTGGCAGAAGGAATTTCCATACTCAGGTGTCAGCTCTCCACTCCATCTTCTGCCTCTAGCCCCTTACTGAGGGACAGTAAGAGCCATTGCTAACTTGCAGGGGGACGGGCCAACCTTTCCGAATCCAGAGCAGAAACAACAGCGTCATCAGCCTGCACCACTGGCATTTACCGTAAGCATCTCAGCTCCCCGGTGGGACTTTAATGTTAGATACACAGTAAATTGACAAATATTTGAAGCCAGGATCTGCCAGTAGGGCTGAGGACAGACACAAGCAACAGAGATGAAGATTTCTGCCCTTATGGGTTCATCCGGCAGCAGCCGTGAACAGGGCGGTGGCGATGACATTGAAAACAAACGTGACTGTGGGTAGGTAGCTCCACGGGAAGCTGCTGTCAAGCTGCCGGCTCAGATCTGGGGGTTTCTGTTTGATCTCGGCTGCCTGGTTTCACAGCCTGCTTCCCCCGAGAGCAGGGGTGCACCAGGTGAGCAGGGCCCCAGGTGCAGAGCTGCAGGATGCTTTGTGGGTGACATCTGAGTCCTGGTGTTAATGTCGACTGTCACATATGATGAGCCCTGGGCGAGCTCCCGTAGAGTGCCAGGTGTCGCTCCTGTTTGCTGTCCCGGAGCACAGGATCTGGGTCAGCTCTTGAGTTCAAGGCTCTTCACTCTGTTCTGTGGCAGCCTAGCATGAACTGCACTCAGGATTTTCAACACTCTGTGAGGGGTTCTGGAGTAGTTCTTTACCCACACTTTTGCTATGTGGCTTCGGATACTCAGTATCAGTTATGGTCTAAACATCTTTTGTAAGGCCTGGGGGAGTGGCTTAGTTGATACATGCTTGCCACATAAACATGGAGGGCCTGAGTTTAGATCTTCAGCATCCCTGTAAAATGTTGGATGTGGCAGCATGTCTCTTTAATTTTAGTGCTGGGGAAGAGGCAGAGACAGAAGGACCCCTAGCCTCTCAGTCTAACTCACTTGGCAGGCTTCCGGTCAATGAGAGACCCTGCCTTAAAAATAAAGAGGTAGAACAGATGAAAGGACTCAGCAGATAAAGATGACGGCCCCCAGGTCTGACAACCTGAGTTCAAATCTCCACAATCCATATATTGGAAGGAGAGACCTCAGTCCTGCTAGTTGCCTTCTGACCTCCATATACACACACTATGGTACATTGTACATACACACACACACACCACACACACAGTTGTTCTTTGGCCTCATGCATTCATACACACACATACATGAACACACAAAGTATCTGAAGGCTGGCATGTGACACAGTTCTGGAATCATGGCCCCGGAGAAGCTGAGGCAGGAGGATGGTGAATCTGAGGCTAGCCTGGGCTACATATCCAGACACACACACCTCACCCGTCTCAGAAAAGAACAATATTTTAAACTATGGTCTTCTGTAGATGGTAGTATAGCCAATGAGAGAGAAGGGGAGGCTGCAGGCTATGACCTGGCCACCCTTGCTCATCTTCTACTCTATAAGGAAAAGAGGATCTGACGCTTCTTTCCAGACCAGGGGGAGCAAGGGACAGGCCACAGCTATTTGTGGGGTGCTTCCGTACCTTGAGACAATGGCTTGCCTCCACATTCTGCTCCTGGAGTTTAGTAGGTGCAAGAGGAGACTGACTGGTCTCTGAAGGAAGTGACTGCTGCTATTATTTATAGATTATGGTCCCCAAAGAAAGATGGCGAGCCAAGAAAAAGCCCTACTGCCCTACTGGGTCTTCTCAGCTTCCGCCAGCAACTGAGCTCTGTGTGAGTGGCTGCAGGAACATGTGGGCTTGTGTGAACCCCCGGGGCCCACCTGAAGACCCTTCCAGGTGGTGGCTGTTCTGGAAGAAGCCTTTTGAAATCAGCAGCCTTTTCAGCTCAGTCCCCAGATTTCATTTCCTCAAGCAACAAAAAATAAGAAACTGAGGCTGGGGACGTGGCTCGGTGCTTGTATAGCATGCATGAAGCCCTTGGTACCATCCCTAGTACCCCATAAACTGAATGTGGTAGTGCACACCTGTCATCCCAGCGCTTGGGTGGTAGAGGCAGGAATTCAATGTCATCCCCAGACACATTGTAAGTTGGAGGCCAGCCTGGGCTACATAACTTCTTGTCTCAAAAAAAACAAGCAAGCAAACAAACAAACCCCCAAAAAACCAAACAAACAAAAAACCCTCACCAGTTTGGTTCAAGACAAGCCCATGAGGATGCTTCGAGGGCAGTGTGCACAGATTTCCTCTCTTCTTCCCAGAATTTTTCCCGTGGCAGTTCTCATGGTTCCCGGGAGTTTCTGGGTCCCCTGTGCCTCCTGAGTCCCAGACATCATCCCTCTCTCTCATCCTCAGCATGGATAACACAAACTACTCTTCAGGGCACATGCTTAGCAGAGTGTCCCCCTATTACTCTAATTCTGGCTTGTTCCAGTCTCCATGGAGAGCAGCACACTCTCTGCCATGGTGTGGTGCCCCCTCCCTCATACCACCTACCGTCTCTGCCCTGATGGATGGTGGGTTGCCAGGTTAAGGGAAGACTTCAGTCTCTCACTTCTGAGGATGGAGCTCTTGGAGGAGTGTTTAATAAAATCAGAGAAGATGCTTGCGCCGTCTGTCTACCCAGAAAGGGCCGAGTTTGGACCAGCTCAATCCCAGCTCTGCTGCATGCTCAGGGCCTGTGAGATGCTGGCAGGGTTATGAGGGGCTCCCAGCTCCAGTGATGGGAAATCAGATGGATTCTCTGGGGAAACGGGAGTTTCCCTTCGTCTTTACTTCTGCTATTTCTTCCCTCCCAACTCTTCCTCCCTCCTCCTCCTCCTAGTCTTCCTCCTCCTCTCCTCCCTCCTCTTGTTCCTCTTCTTTATCCTCCCCTTTCTCCTCACCTCCTCCTCTTCTCCCTCCTCCTCTTGCTCCTCTTCTTCTTCCTCCTCTCCGGTCTCTACCTCCTCTTCCCTCCTCCCTACTCCTCCCTCTCCTCATTCTCCTTTCCCTCTTCCTCTTGCTCCTCCTCCTCTCCCTCCTCCTCCCATTCTTCTACCTCCCCCTCCTCTCCCATCTCTCCCTCCTCTGTCCCCCCCCCTCTCCTTAGTATTATATTTTAGCCGTGTTGTGACAAGAACCAAGACTTCCTGGCTTGGATATAAAACATCCCCACAGGATCACATGTTTGAGTACTGGGTTCCTAGTTTGGTTACTCTATTTTGGGGATACTGGAACCTTTGAGAGGTTGGGCCTTGCTCAAAGAAGTGGTCCTCTGGGGGCAGGGCAAGCCTGCTTCTTGTCCTTCATCTTGCTGGTCTAATAGGATGTGAGCGAGCGGCCTTGCCCGCTGCCACCATGCCTTCCATCATGCTGGTCTGTACTCTCCGATCCCAGCCTAGAATAAATGCAGCCAACCTGACATGGCTTCTCATCAGGGATTTGGTCACAATGCTGCGAGAAGTCTCTAATAGTCTAGGAAAACCCTCTACCACTGGGCAGTACCTCTGACCCAAAACGGAGTTTTCATATCAGATGGGGTAGAGGTAGTTGGTGCTTGAGACCCAGCCCTGGGGGGAATGTTCTCTTTGGAAGATGGCCTTTCCCACATGGCATGCCTTGCAGTCTTCACTGACCAAGGGTTCTATCTTATTTTAAGTGAAAAAAAAAATCCTACCTTGTTAGTGAGAAAGCCAGTAATCCCCCAAGTGCCCCCTGCTTTATACCCCACGGACCTCTCACGGGTTCTCAAGTGCCCTGGTGGCATGGGGACCTGCAGGCTCATGGGGAGTCCTTGCACACAGGAGTTGCAGTCCTGTCTTGGAGACAAGATCCTTGCTGAAGCTCCAAACCCCAGGAGCATAAGAGGAGTGGGTAGCTTGGTCTCAGGAGCTGCCAGTGCACTGTATCTAGTCCTGGAAGCCAAGGGGCCAACTTAGGGGCTGAGCAGAGGACACGGGAAGGAAAGGCCTCCTTTCCTGCAAAGGATACAGGAGGAAGCAGAGGAAGCAGAGGGGAGAAAACTCTCCTCCCTCAGCAAAGCAGAAAATCGCCCAAGGGAACGTCCCTGTGACACATCCTTGTGACTGATGCAGGAGATGGCAGGCCAACTTCCTGTACCACAGCTTCAAAGGCCAGGCGTCCTCAGAAGGCATTTAAATTCAAAGTGCTCTCTCCTCTCTCTCTCTCTCTCTCTCTCTCTCTCTCTCTCTCTCTCTCTCTC
>NW_021628025.1:0-1116 GCF_004785775.1 Grammomys surdaster
ATCTATCTATCTATCTATCTATCTATCTATCTATCTATCTATCTATCAGTTTTGGTTTTGCAAAGCAGGGTTTTTCTATACAGCCCTGGCTTTCCTGGAACTTACTCTATAACCCAGGCTGGCCTTGAACTCAGAGATCTGCCTACCTCTGGGTCCCAAGTGCTGGGATTAACAGTATGTGCCACCACACCACCCAGCATATAGGTTCTTATAGGTGTAGAGAGAAACAAATAAGTTTGTATTGACAAAATTCAAACATTCAAATATAACAACTGGGTACAATGCTTCATAAACGCCTACCAGCAAGAATAATAGAATTCTCTTTTTTATGTATTTAATCAGGTTTTTTTTTTTAGGGGGGTATGCACACACCACAGCATCAGTGTGGATGTCAGAGGACAACGTACACGGGTTGAGTTCTCCTTTCACAGTATGGGTCCTGGGAATTGAACTTTCGTCATCAGTCTTGGCCCCAGGAACCTTTACCCACTGAGCCTTCTCACCAGCCCAAGAATGCCACTCTTTGGAAGAATTGTGGGGTGAAGCCGTGCTGAGCTATAGTTCAAAGTATCTGTCTCCAGCTTAACCCAATGGAATCACACTTTCACGTCCACTCGGCCCTAGGCCCACAGACCTCATGAGGCAGGATTAGGACAGATCATGTGGGCCACCATCTGCACCCTCTCATTCAGATAACTGTCTACCCTGTGTTACCTAGGGAGCACTGAGGTTGAGAGGACAGTGGCTTTGACCTTGGGATGCAGTTAGGAACTCTCAAGTAAACAGTAAGGCCAAATCAATATGTTAAGGACTCTTCGGTAGCCATGTTGGCAACTGCCTTTGTAGATTCTAGAGCTGGTGATGACAGAAAAGCTATCCTAGGATGGAACTTAGCAGTGCACTTACATTTGTACACTGTGAGTGCACATGTGTGTGTGTTTACGGGAGTGTCTTCAAGATGCCACCACCACAGAAGAGTGGCAGGGTTGCGGGGACCTTTGAAGAACAGATTTAGGGTTCAGAGTGAGGGTCCCAAAGTAATGAAGCCACCAAAGTGTGGCTGTGAAGTTTAAGGGTACAGAGGTGGGTGGCTTGGAGAGTGATGAGATCCCATGG
>NW_021628026.1:0-4274 GCF_004785775.1 Grammomys surdaster
CCATCCACCCACTTATCCATCTATCCATCCATCCATCCACCCACTTATCCATCCATCCATCCATCCATCCACCTATCCACCCACTCATCCATCCATCCATCCACCTATCCATCCATCCATCCATCCACCCACTTATCCATCCATCCATCCATCCACCCACTTATCCATCCATCCATCCATCCACCCACTTATCCATCCATCCATCCATCCACCCACCCATCCATCCATCCACCCACTTATCCATCCATCCATCCATCCATCCGCCTACTCACTTTACCCATCTACCCGCTGACCCACCCACCCACTTACTGGTCCACTCACTTCCCTTACCCACCCGTCCATCCTTGTGAAGAATCTGAGTGAGCCCACCCTGTCCACTCAGGAAGCGCTGTATAGAAGCCACTCTGTGCCTTTGCAATCTTCTGTCCCACTTTGGGAAACAAGAAGCAAAGATACACAGAGTGAGCAAGAGTGCCAGGCCTAGGCACGCGTGTGAAGACAGCAGAGCCACTGGACCTCAGACACTCGTGGGCCTGCCTGGCTGCCATCGCCTCCTCACTTCCCACTGCCCTGTTGTTAGTCCAGCTGTCTTCCCTGCTTTCTAGGACTCTCCTCTTCCTTTTCCTGCAGTGCTCCCCACTGGATCACTCACTGTTGTCCCTCTGGAGTCCTTTATTTCTTGACCTTCCCTGTTCGGCCTCTTCTCTTCACTTCCTGCCTTGCTTCATGTGCTTCCTTACGGAAAGGGTGTACCACAGCCAGATCTAGTGCACACGCCTGGAATCCCAGTGCCTGGAAGACTGACACAGGAAGGTAACAAGTATGAGGCTAGCCTGAGCTACATGGTGAGACCTTGTCAATAAACAAGCAAGTAAGCAAGCAAGCAAACAAACAAATGAACTCTTTAAAAAAAAAAAAAAAGGCCAAGCATAGTGGTACACACCTTAATCCCAGCAGAGAGGCAGAGGCAGGAAGGATTCAAGGCCAGCCTGGTCTATATATCAAGTTCTAGGACAGCCAAGTCTTCGTAGAGAGACCTATCTCAACACAGACAAACAACAACAACAACAACAAACCCCAAAAGCAAGCAAATGAAAATACACTGTGTGCCATGGGGCTTTTGTCCCTGCTGAAGGAACCCTCTTGAGTGCCCCACTGTAAGTGGCCACTCCATCTTGGTGACATCCCCTACCCCCATGTTATTTGAGGTGTTTGTAACTATGAAATTATCTTTTAAATAAATAATCTTTTCTTCTTGTCCGCACCGACCCCAGAACTAGAGACCAGCTCTGGCCTGGCTTCTAGCAGTTTCTTAAGCAATACCTGTTGATAGAAGCGATGTCAGACAACAACTCCCCCAGGAGGGAGGCCCTCTGCTCTGCCTCAGCTCCTCAGAGCCCTACTGCCCTGCCTAGCCCCCACAGACTACCTAGCATGCCAACTCTGCCTTTCCTGTTGCCTAGGCATGGCGCCAGAGAGGTTCCTACACATGGCCCTCCGTCTGTACTTTCAACTGGGAAACTGCCTGGCCTTCAGGGGCGACTGCCCTATTTGTTTGCTATATTGTCAGGAGCACACACTGTCATTTGAGGAGATGGTGGCCTGGAGATCTCTTTTTGGTGTCTGGGGTGGCAAACAGTGTCACCCCCACACCCTGTCTCCTCCAAGGTAACATGGTCCAGGCTTGCCTGACCCTACCTATGTAGCCAAGGATAACCTTGAACTTCTAACCCTCCTGTTCCCACTTCCTAGTGACCACGTGCGCCATTATGTCTGGCTCCAGCACTTTTACAGTCCGCTGTCTTTTCCACACAAGACTAGCTGCAGCACACAGGAGTCGGTGCGCCCTCCGATGCCATGCTACGGTCTCTGCCTCTCAAAGCTGCTCTTGAGATGAGCTCGGTGCCATGCCGGGAGGAGTAACAGGGCTGCTGGGCCTCAGAGCAAACTGCAGAGACACAGGAGACCCATGGTGAGCTGTCGCCTTTGAGCTTTGGGTAAAAAGAAAAGCAGCTTTGAACAACATTACTGGGGAAGCTGGTGTGATCTGATAGGAGACGAAATTACCCAACCTTACCCCCCTCCCCCTACATGGACACCTCTCCTACAGGGCTCTGGAGCTGGACAGACCACCTTTGTCCCTGGAAGAGCCTGCCCAAGCGGGGCTGAGGGTCCAGAAAGCACGCATTGACTTTTAAATGGCTATGCTGATTGGATAATGAGATGCCCTTCTGTGCACACTGGGTGTGAGATGTGTCTATTGGTTATACACGCCCACACCCGAGGGCTGGGGCAGGGGAAGGGTTTCAGGTTTGGGCTTTCAGTACAGGACTCTTTCTACTTTCCAAAACAACAACAACAACAAACCCAGGGCCTCTGGCTACTTGAGGAAGCCTGGGTTGGCCGGTGGCCACACCTGGCTTGCAGGGTGTTTTGTGTTTTAATGACCCTCGTTGGTGACTGCACCCCGCCTGGCTTCTTTAATTGCACTCAGAACATAAATAGGTTTCTGTTTATGGGAACTGGGGGGAACACTGGAGAAAGGGCCTTTTCACCGGCAGCTCCTTGAAGCCCGAGGTGTGAAGCAGCGAGTCCACGGCCAGGAGGAGCCTCCCAGAGTGGGAAGTGAGGCCCAGGACAGTTCCAGGCTCTGCCAGGCCCATGTGGTTGCCTTGGGATTTTGTGTGAAGCCCTGAGGCCCGAGCTATCCCGGTCGGTCGCCACACTCTCTTTGCCTTTCTCATTGGGCTGGGAGTGAGAACTGAGCAGACTCTGACAGAGGCCCAGGGGATAGCATCAGTGGTCAAGCAGGGACTTTGGTAGCTCAAGCTGGACCCTAAGCCAGGCATTGAGGAAGAGTCTCTCAGGGAAGGCTAGACTCCAGAGAAGACCCTAATCCCTGAAGCAAGAGGAGTGGGCTCCTGGCCCAGGTTGAGAACCTCCTGAGACATCCAGTTCGGAAAGCCACAGTTGTGAGATGCCCAGCTTCAGTGACATTTCCTAATCAATGTCCCCAAGGATAGACAAGACAGCATCTGCTACTCAGAGAAAAAGCCACTCTTGGTCCTTCTCTCCACTTATGCCATATATGTGTGTGTATACACACACATATATGTATATATGTGACTATGTATATATGTATATACACACTATATATGTGTATGTATATATGTATATACACACTATAAATGTATGTATATGTGTATATATGTATGTACACACTAAATATATGTATGTATATATGTACATATATATGTATACACATACATATACATACATATACATACATATATATTATACATATACATACATACAGATAGATAGATAGATAGATAGATAGATAGATAGATAGATGGATGGATGGATGGACGGACGGACAGACAGACAGACAGATAGATGATAGATGGATGGATGGATGGATGGATGGATGGATAGATAGATGGATAGATGGATGGATGGATGGATGGATGGATAGATAGATAGATAGATAGATAGATAGATAGATAGATTTGTCAACTTGACAAGCTAGAGTCACCTGGAAAGAGGGAACCTCAAACAAGGAACTGACTCCATCAGATTGGCCTGCGGGCATGTCTGGGAGACATTTTCTTGATTAGTGATTGATGTGGGAGGGCCCAGCCCACTGCGGATGATGTCATTCCTGCGCAGGTGGTCTTGGGTGCCGCGAGAAAGCAGGCTGAGCAAGCCAGGGAAACCAAGTCGGTAAGCTGCACCCCTCCATGGCCTCGGCTTTAGTTCCTGCCTCCAGGTTCCTGCCTTGAGGTCCTGCCCTGGTTTCTCCCCATCATAGACTAAGAAGCTGTGAGTTGAAATAAACCCTTTCCGGGTTGCTTTCGGGCAGTGTTTCATCACAACAACAGGAGCCCAAACTAGAACGGTGTGCAGGGCTGCGTGAGTGGGTGTGTGCAAGCGTGTGGGTTCGTGTGTATCGATACGGTATGTTTGTGTGTACATGCGTGTGAGAGGGTTTGCTTGTATATCTGTGTGGAAGGAGACCCTTTCTAAGGACTCACATACAGTTTGGGAGTGTGGGGTGGGGTTCTGGCGGGAAGGAGGACCTGTATCCCTTGAGCCTCACCAATCCAGTCAGGGATGTACGTCTATGCCATCTGCAAAGGCCCCTGGGCTGGCTGGTTTTATGTCAGCTTGGCACACGCTAGAGTTCCCTGAAAGGAGGAGGGAGGGACCCTCAATTGAGAAAATGTGTCCCTAGGATCCAGTTGTAATGTATTCTTTTACTTAGTGATTGACGG
>NW_021628027.1:0-8465 GCF_004785775.1 Grammomys surdaster
AGAGAGAGAGAGAGAGAGAGAGAGAGAGAGAGAGAGAGAGAGAGAGAGAGAGGAGACATAGAGGAGTAGAGGCTGGCCATGAGCATGTGGAGAGAGGGAGGAGGGAAAGCAAGAAGAAGAGAGAACAAGAGAGTGAAGAGGGGGGCAAACAGCCCCTTTTATAGTAGGTCAGGCCTACCTGACTGTTGCCAGGTAACTGTGGGGCGGAGCATACCTGGCTGTTGCCAGGTAACAATTAGTTGTCACTCCCCAGTGCTGATGAGTTCCTGTCATGGTTGCTGGTACTTGAAAACTCTTGGACACTTGAGGAGGATGTCCATCTGCAAACTCAAGCCGTCTGTGTGCACAGCCAGAACCACCTGAATTATCTGGACGATGTTTTAGACCAGTCAGGGATGCTAACTGTGAAGGACAGAGAGGAACAGGCTGAGGTGAGAACAGGAAACATCCCTAGCACGCAGCAGTAGCCAGCACCATGCTCTCTGGAGTCCTCAGCAGAGATCTGTCCCTCTCTGGCTTTGTGTGGCTTTTAGCCACACTGTTACATGTAGCCAAAATGTTCCAGATAGTATCTCCCTTGTCACATGGCCTTCTTCCTTCTGCCTATGTGTCTTTGGGTCCAAGCCTTAGGATACCAGTCATTGAAATTAGTCTGTCACTAGTGTGACCTCGTCTTAAAGATAGCCTGTCTCTAAAGTCTCTGCTCCCGCTAAGGTTGAAGTCTACCATTGTCCGGACAGCCTTCTGGGCTCGGCCCATAAGGATGACTCCCGTCACTAGCAGAGATTCTCCTTCTCTGACCTTCATCCCCACACACCTCTATCTGCAGAATGTCACATAGCCTTGGTTAAGTTTACAAGTTCAGCTTCCTTTCTCCTAACAGAACCCATTCAGCTAGTGCCTGTGATTTCTGTACTGCCTCTGTATGCTAATGAGGTCTTTGGCACTTTTAAGTCTTCAGGCAATGACCTTTGTCCATCCTTGATATTCTGACCCTACCCTGTCTCCCATTGGTCTGCCTCCCCACAGCTGGTCCCAGTCTCATCATTTCCAGATATCTTCCCAAGGCTTCTGAACTCCACCCCCACCTCATCCCTCACTCCCACTCCCACCCCCACCCCGTCTATAGTCTCTGTTCCCTTTGCCCTCATGAACCAATATTGGGGCAGGGACGATCACAGTCATATTCCCAAGTTCCACCAGGGCCTATCCCCCAGTGAGCTAACTTCCTCCATCTAGGACCCACTACCCCAGTGACATAACGTCTTCCCACATAAGAGCCAGGCTCAACCCCAACACATCGCTCTTTATCTCCCAAGGTGGACAGTGGGTTCCCCCCTACCTCAGCAGGACACACAGAGTAGGTCATACAGGAGGGACTTTGCAGCAGAGAAGGAAGGGCTTCCCAACTCTTCAGTCCGCAGCAGTAAAGCATCCACAGATACTCTTATCCATCTGGAAGGAAATCCTCTAGTAATTAGGAAAAGCTCCAATTCCTAATTTGCTGTGGCTCCTGCCTCTGTTAATTTATCTTCCTCACCAATGACGAGGAGGAAATGCCCAGTTAATGGCTCTGATCAAACTCGTTCTTTCTCCTCCCTCAGAGGTCTCGAGAGGCCTCCCAAACAGACTTCTCTTCCGTGATGGGGTTCTAGAGCCTACTTGTTAACGTGAGATCCTGCCTCACTCATAGGCTGAGCTCTCCCTGCACAAGTAGGTGTCTCTGGACAAATGTAAGAGGATACTTAAAGCAGTTTAAGACTTGCATTGGCTTTCCTGTATTTCCCCTTCCTGGGCCAAGGAGGACACAGGGTTTCTGCTCCTCCAGAAGTGACCACTGACTCTATCTGCTGTAGTTCAGATCTGGAATATTACCCCCAGGTATTGATGCAAGTCCCTACCCATTATGCATTTAGGGAGATAGTAGAACATTTAGGAGGTGGGAACTAGTGACATCAAAGTGGGACCTAGTGGGAAGAGTTAGGACATTTTAGGAAATAGAGCCTAGTAGGGGGAAGTTAAGGGATAGGACCTGCCCGGAGAAAATTAGCTGAATGAGAGTCTGTCTGTCCCCATCTTTGCTTCCTTGCCTCCATGTATATTTCCTATACCATGTATATACCATGTATGCTTCCTACACCATGTATCCCCGCCATGGTATGTTGCCTTACCACTGGCCCAAAGCAATGGGGTCAAACAACGATGGCCCAAAACCTCTGAAACCCCGAGCCAGAGTAATCACTCTTTCTTACTGTGGTGGTTTGAATATACTTGGCCCATGGGAACTGGCACTATTAGGAGGCGTGGCCTTGTTGGAGGAAGTGCGCTACCATGGGAGTGGCCTCTGAGATCCTATGCTCAAGCTCTGCCCATTGTGAGGGGAGCCTCTGTTGGGCCCCTCATCTCTCCTCCCATCCATGCGTGGAAGGCAGGGGCGAGGCTGCCCAGCCCAAATGCCAACCTGCACGCACCTCCTGCTGTGGCCGTGGGGTCCCCGCTGACGGCTCACTCTGTTCGCATGTTCCACTCAACCCTCTTCCCCGTGCCAGAGAGGGTGGCTGGTCCGTTTGGGTGCGGTGCATACCCTTCCCCGTCCAGTGTGTGCACGCTGTTGGGCCCCATTTTAGCCCTGGTTTGGGCCTTGAGGACAAACCTGAGCCTGGCTGGAGTTTGAGACCTGTGTTAGTCACTTCCATACTGGAGTGACTCAGCAGGACCTGTTTGGCCCCGCCTCTGCTCAGCTGTTGCTGATGTAGAGCTTTGCCATTGACCCTGTCAGTCACCCCATACCCTCCGTCACCCTTCCCCACCTCCTACGTCATCTTACCCTACCCAAACCCCTCCTCCCTATGCTCCAAGTTTATATAAACAAGAGGTTGTTACATTAAAGTTGAGTTTCTGCTTCGACAAGACTGCCAGCCAACACTCACCATCTTGCTCAGCTCCAGAGAGACCTGGCAAGACCAGAACCTCTCTCTCCTCTCGCCTGGACCTACCGGCTTTAAGGAGCTGACAACCCTCCTCCTGCCTGCCTCAAAAAGACAGGGCCCTCCTGGCCGCTTTTGGGTCAAGATGTAGAACTCTCGGCCCCTCCAGCACCTGTCTGCCTGCACACTGCTATGCTTCCTGTCACGATGATAACGCACTGAATCTCTGAGCCTGTAAGCCAGCCCCAATGAAATGTTTGCCTGTATAAGATTTGCCTTGGTCATGGTGTCTCTTCACAGCGTTGAAACCCTGCCTGAGACACTTACTAAGTTGATTTACCTGGAGCATCTCTTACTAAACAGGACACTGAGTAACACATCACTACAGGCTCCCAGGCTGGAGAGACAGCTAAGCGGTTAAGAGCACTGACTGCTCTTTCGGAGGTCCCGAGTTCAAATCCCAGCAACCACATGGTGGCTCACAACCATCCCTAATGAGATCTGATGCCCTCTTATGGGATGTCTGAAGACAGCTACAGTGTACTTACATATAATAAATAAATAAAAACCTTTGGGCCAGAGCGAGCAGGTCCGGAGTGAGAGGGAGAAGGGAAGAAGCGGGGTGGGGGGTGGGGTGGGGAGAGATAGCTCCCTTCCAGCCACACAGTACAACTCAGGGACCCTCCTGTGCTTGCTGCCACCTCCTATTGCCCAGGAAGTATCCTGGATGACTTGTATATAACCCTTTCTTCAATAAGCGACCTCGCCTAATGAGCCTATTCATTTTTGGGCCAGGGACACAGGGACCCAGATGCCCGCAAACACTGCTCATTCACAACAAATCTGACTTACAGAAAAGCCCTTTGGCGGATTCAGTGGAAGAAGATGCAGGAGGCAGCCAGAGGCCTTATTCCCGGGAGAGCCACATCTATATCCTATGGCTGACCTAGCTGTCTTGGAACGCCACCAGCTGAAGGTCACCCAAGAAGGCTTTACTTTCCAATGGCTTTTTTTTTGGGGGGGGGGGTTAGTCTTCACCATGAAACTGATCAGGAAAAGCAAGTCAAAGCTGCTCTCAACGGTTATCCAAGCCAAGTACCATGACCCCTTTTGGCTGGACTGCTCCCTGGTGGGGATGCCCCCTCCTCTTCTCCCCCCCCTCTCCCCAGCATCAGAGAACCTTTAGCAACATCAGCAGCCTCCACCCCCTGCATATCAGGAGCATTTGGCCCAACAGTAATGACCAAAACCATCTCCAGGTATTGCCACCATCCCCTGGGGGCTCACACCCACCCCTGGCTGACAGCCACTGCTCCAGGTCTTTGTTCTCGACTGGCAGAAGGAATTTCCATACTCAGGTGTCAGCTCTCCACTCCATCTTCTGCCTCTAGCCCCTTACTGAGGGACAGTAAGAGCCATTGCTAACTTGCAGGGGGACGGGCCAACCTTTCCGAATCCAGAGCAGAAACAACAGCGTCATCAGCCTGCACCACTGGCATTTACCGTAAGCATCTCAGCTCCCCGGTGGGACTTTAATGTTAGATACACAGTAAATTGACAAATATTTGAAGCCAGGATCTGCCAGTAGGGCTGAGGACAGACACAAGCAACAGAGATGAAGATTTCTGCCCTTATGGGTTCATCCGGCAGCAGCCGTGAACAGGGCGGTGGCGATGATATTGAAAACAAACGTGACTGTGGGTAGGTAGCTCCACGGGAAGCTGCTGTCAAGCTGCCGGCTCAGATCTGGGGGTTTCTGTTTGATCTCGGCTGCCTGGTTTCACAGCCTGCTTCCCCCGAGAGCAGGGGTGCACCAGGTGAGCAGGGCCCCAGGTGCAGAGCTGCAGGATGCTTTGTGGGTGACATCTGAGTCCTGGTGTTAATGTCGACTGTCACATATGATGAGCCCTGGGCGAGCTCCCGTAGAGTGCCAGGTGTCGCTCCTGTTTGCTGTCCCGGAGCACAGGATCTGGGTCAGCTCTTGAGTTCAAGGCTCTTCACTCTGTTCTGTGGCAGCCTAGCATGAACTGCACTCAGGATTTTCAACACTCTGTGAGGGGTTCTGGAGTAGTTCTTTACCCACACTTTTGCTATGTGGCTTCGGATACTCAGTATCAGTTATGGTCTAAACATCTTTTGTAAGGCCTGGGGGAGTGGCTTAGTTGATACATGCTTGCCACATAAACATGGAGGGCCTGAGTTTAGATCTTCAGCATCCCTGTAAAATGTTGGATGTGGCAGCATGTCTCTTTAATTTTAGTGCTGGGGAAGAGGCAGAGACAGAAGGACCCCTAGCCTCTCAGTCTAACTCACTTGGCAGGCTTCCGGTCAATGAGAGACCCTGCCTTAAAAATAAAGAGGTAGAACAGATGAAAGGACTCAGCAGATAAAGATGACGGCCCCCAGGTCTGACAACCTGAGTTCAAATCTCCACAATCCATATATTGGAAGGAGAGACCTCAGTCCTGCTAGTTGCCTTCTGACCTCCATATACACACACTATGGTACATTGTACATACACACACACACACCACACACACAGTTGTTCTTTGGCCTCATGCATTCATACACACACATACATGAACACACAAAGTATCTGAAGGCTGGCATGTGACACAGTTCTGGAATCATGGCCCCGGAGAAGCTGAGGCAGGAGGATGGTGAATCTGAGGCTAGCCTGGGCTACATATCCAGACACACACACCTCGCCCGTCTCAGAAAAGAACAATATTTTAAACTATGGTCTTCTGTAGATGGTAGTATAGCCAATGAGAGAGAAGGGGAGGCTGCAGGCTATGACCTGGCCACCCTTGCTCATCTTCTACTCTATAAGGAAAAGAGGATCTGACGCTTCTTTCCAGACCAGGGGGAGCAAGGGACAGGCCACAGCTATTTGTGGGGTGCTTCCGTACCTTGAGACAATGGCTTGCCTCCACATTCTGCTCCTGGAGTTTAGTAGGTGCAAGAGGAGACTGACTGGTCTCTGAAGGAAGTGACTGCTGCTATTATTTATAGATTATGGTCCCCAAAGAAAGATGGCGAGCCAAGAAAAAGCCCTACTGCCCTACTGGGTCTTCTCAGCTTCCGCCAGCAACTGAGCTCTGTGTGAGTGGCTGCAGGAACATGTGGGCTTGTGTGAACCCCCGGGGCCCACCTGAAGACCCTTCCAGGTGGTGGCTGTTCTGGAAGAAGCCTTTTGAAATCAGCAGCCTTTTCAGCTCAGTCCCCAGATTTCATTTCCTCAAGCAACAAAAAATAAGAAACTGAGGCTGGGGACGTGGCTCGGTGCTTGTATAGCATGCATGAAGCCCTTGGTACCATCCCTAGTACCCCATAAACTGAATGTGGTAGTGCACACCTGTCATCCCAGCGCTTGGGTGGTAGAGGCAGGAATTCAATGTCATCCCCAGACACATTGTAAGTTGGAGGCCAGCCTGGGCTACATAACTTCTTGTCTCAAAAAAACCAAGCAAGCAAACAAACAACCCCCCAAAAAAACAAACAAACAAAAAACCCTTACCAGTTTGGTTCAAGACAAGCCCATGAGGATGCTTTGAGGGCAGTGTGCACAGATTTCCTCTCTTCTTCCCAGAATTTTTCCCGTGGCAGTTCTCATGGTTCCCGGGAGTTTCTGGGTCCCCTGTGCCTCCTGAGTCCCAGACATCATCCCTCTCTCTCATCCTCAGCATGGATAACACAAACTACTCTTCAGGGCACATGCTTAGCAGAGTGTCCCCCTATTACTCTAATTCTGGCTTGTTCCAGTCTCCATGGAGAGCAGCACACTCTCTGCCATGGTGTGGTGCCCCCTCCCTCATACCACCTACCGTCTCTGCCCTGATGGATGGTGGGTTGCCAGGTTAAGGGAAGACTTCAGTCTCTCACTTCTGAGGATGGAGCTCTTGGAGGAGTGTTTAATAAAATCAGAGAAGATGCTTGCGCCGTCTGTCTACCCAGAAAGGGCCGAGTTTGGACCAGCTCAATCCCAGCTCTGCTGCATGCTCAGGGCCTGTGAGATGCTGGCAGGGTTATGAGGGGCTCCCAGCTCCAGTGATGGGAAATCAGATGGATTCTCTGGGGAAACGGGAGTTTCCCTTCGTCTTTACTTCTGCTATTTCTTCCCTCCCAACTCTTCCTCCCTCCTCCTCCTCCTAGTCTTCCTCCTCCTCTCCTCCCTCCTCTTGTTCCTCTTCTTTATCCTCCCCTTTCTCCTCACCTCCTCCTCTTCTCCCTCCTCCTCTTGCTCCTCTTCTTCTTCCTCCTCTCCGGTCTCTACCTCCTCTTCCCTCCTCCCTACTCCTCCCTCTCCTCATTCTCCTTTCCCTCTTCCTCTTGCTCCTCCTCCTCTCCCTCCTCCTCCCATTCTTCTACCTCCCCCTCCTCTCCCATCTCTCCCTCCTCTGTCCCCCCCCCTCTCCTTAGTATTATATTTTAGCCGTGTTGTGACAAGAACCAAGACTTCCTGGCTTGGATATAAAACATCCCCACAGGATCACATGTTTGAGTACTGGGTTCCTAGTTTGGTTACTCTATTTTGGGGATACTGGAACCTTTGAGAGGTTGGGCCTTGCTCAAAGAAGTGGTCCTCTGGGGGCGGGGCAAGCCTGCTTCTTGTCCTTCATCTTTCTGGTCTAATAGGATGTGAGCGAGCGGCCTTGCCCGCTGCCACCATGCCTTCCATCATGCTGGTCTGTACTCTCCGATCCCAGCCTAGAATAAATGCAGCCAACCTGACATGGCTTCTCATCAGGGATTTGGTCACAATGCTGCGAGAAGTCTCTAATAGTCTAGGAAAACCCTCTACCACTGGGCAGTACCTCTGACCCAAAACGGAGTTTTCATATCAGATGGGGTAGAGGTAGTTGGTACTTGAGACCCAGCCCTGCGGGGAATGTTCTCTTTGGAAGATGGCCTTTCCCACATGGCATGCCTTGCAGTCTTCACTGACCAAGGGTTCTATCTTATTTTAAGTGAAAAAAAAAAAAATCCTACCTTGTTAGTGAGAAAGCCAGTAATCCCCCAAGTGCCCCCTGCTTTATACCCCACGGACCTCTCACGGGTTCTCAAGTGCCCTGGTGGCATGGGGACCTGCAGGCTCATGGGGAGTCCTTGCACACAGGAGTTGCAGTCCTGTCTTGGAGACAAGATCCTTGCTGAAGCTCCAAACCCCAGGAGCATAAGAGGAGTGGGTAGCTTGGTCTCAGGAGCTGCCAGTGCACTGTATCTAGTCCTGGAAGCCAAGGGGCCAACTTAGGGGCTGAGCAGAGGACACGGGAAGGAAAGGCCTCCTTTCCTGCAAAGGATACAGGAGGAAGCAGAGGAAGCAGAGGGGAGAAAACTCTCCTCCCTCAGCAAAGCAGAAAATCGCCCAAGGGAACGTCCCTGTGACACATCCTTGTGACTGATGCAGGAGATGGCAGGCCAACTTCCTGTACCACAGCTTCAAAGGCCAGGCGTCCTCAGAAGGCATTTAAATTCAAAGTGCTCTCTCCTCTCTCTCTCTCTCTCTCTCTCTCTCTCTCTCTCTCTCTCTCTCTC
>NW_021628028.1:0-1116 GCF_004785775.1 Grammomys surdaster
ATCTATCTATCTATCTATCTATCTATCTATCTATCTATCTATCTATCAGTTTTGGTTTTTCAAAGCAGGGTTTTTCTATACAGCCCTGGCTTTCCTGGAACTTACTCTATAACCCAGGCTGGCCTTGAACTCAGAGATCTGCCTACCTCTGGGTCCCAAGTGCTGGGATTAACAGTATGTGCCACCACACCACCCAGCATATAGGTTCTTATAGGTGTAGAGAGAAACAAATAAGTTTGTATTGACAAAATTCAAACATTCAAATATAACAACTGGGTACAATGCTTCATAAACGCCTACCAGCAAGAATAATAGAATTCTCTTTTTTATGTATTTAATCAGGCTTTTTTTTTTAGGGGAGTATGCACACACCACAGCATCAGTGTGGATGTCAGAGGACAATGTACACAGGTTGAGTTCTCCTTTCACAGTATGGGTCCTGGGAATTCAACTTTCGTCATCAGTCTTGGCCCCAGGAACCTTTACCCACTGAGCCTTCTCACCAGCCCAAGAATGCCACTCTTTGGAAGAATTGTGGGGTGAAGCCGTGCTGAGCTATAGTTCAAAGTATCTGTCTCCAGCTTAACCCAATGGAATCACACTTTCACGTCCACTCGGCCCTAGGCCCACAGACCTCATGAGGCAGGATTAGGACAGATCATGTGAGCCACCATCTGCACCCTCTCATTCAGATAACTATCTACCCTGTGTTACCTAGGGAGCACTGAGGTTGAGAGGACAGTGGCTTTGACCTTGGGATGCAGTTAGGAACTCTCAAGTAAACAGTAAGGCCAAATCAATATGTTAAGGACTCTTCGGTAGCCATGTTGGCAACTGCCATTGGAGATTCTAGGGCTGGTGATGACAGAAAAGCTATCCTAGGATGGAACTTAGCGGTGCACTTACATTTGTACACTGTGAGTGCACATGTGTGTGTGTTTACGGGAGTGTCTTCAAGATGCCACCACCACAGAAGAGTGGCAGGGTTGCGGGGACCTTTGAAGAACAGATTTAGGGTTCAGAGTGAGGGTCCCAAAGTAATGAAGCCACCAAAGTGTGGCTGTGAAGTTTAAGGGTACAGAGGTGGGTGGCTTGGAGAGTGATGAGATCCCATGG
>NW_021628029.1:0-4318 GCF_004785775.1 Grammomys surdaster
CCATCCACCCACTTATCCATCTATCCATCCATCCATCCACCCACTTATCCATCCATCCATCCATCCATCCACCTATCCACCCACTCATCCATCCATCCATCCACCTATCCATCCATCCATCCATCCACCCACTTATCCATCCATCCATCCATCCACCCACTTATCCATCCATCCATCCATCCACCCACTTATCCATCCATCCATCCATCCACCCACCCATCCATCCATCCACCCACTTATCCATCCATCCATCCATCCATCCGCCTACTCACTTTACCCATCTACCCGCTGACCCACCCACCCACTTACTGGTCCACTCACTTCCCTTACCCACCCGTCCATCCTTGTGAAGAATCTGAGTGAGCCCACCCTGTCCACTCAGGAAGCGCTGTATAGAAGCCACTCTGTGCCTTTGCAATCTTCTGTCCCACTTTGGGAAACAAGAAGCAAAGATACACAGAGTGAGCAAGAGTGCCAGGCCTAGGCACGCGTGTGAAGACAGCAGAGCCACTGGACCTCAGACACTCGTGGGCCTGCCTGGCTGCCATCGCCTCCTCACTTCCCACTGCCCTGTTGTTAGTCCAGCTGTCTTCCCTGCTTTCTAGGACTCTCCTCTTCCTTTTCCTGCAGTGCTCCCCACTGGATCACTCACTGTTGTCCCTCTGGAGTCCTTTATTTCTTGACCTTCCCTGTTCGGCCTCTTCTCTTCACTTCCTGCCTTGCTTCATGTGCTTCCTTACGGAAAGGGTGTACCACAGCCAGATCTAGTGCACACGCCTGGAATCCCAGTGCCTGGAAGACTGACACAGGAAGGTAACAAGTATGAGGCTAGCCTGAGCTACATGGTGAGACCTTGTCAATAAACAAGCAAGTAAGCAAGCAAGCAAACAAACAAATGAACTCTTTAAAAAAAAAAAAAAAGGCCAAGCATAGTGGTACACACCTTAATCCCAGCAGAGAGGCAGAGGCAGGAAGGATTCAAGGCCAGCCTGGTCTATATATCAAGTTCTAGGACAGCCAAGTCTTCGTAGAGAGACCTATCTCAACACAGACAAACAACAACAACAACAACAAACCCCAAAAGCAAGCAAATGAAAATACACTGTGTGCCATGGGGCTTTTGTCCCTGCTGAAGGAACCCTCTTGAGTGCCCCACTGTAAGTGGCCACTCCATCTTGGTGACATCCCCTACCCCCATGTTATTTGAGGTGTTTGTAACTATGAAATTATCTTTTAAATAAATAATCTTTTCTTCTTGTCCGCACCGACCCCAGAACTAGAGACCAGCTCTGGCCTGGCTTCTAGCAGTTTCTTAAGCAATACCTGTTGATAGAAGCGATGTCAGACAACAACTCCCCCAGGAGGGAGGCCCTCTGCTCTGCCTCAGCTCCTCAGAGCCCTACTGCCCTGCCTAGCCCCCACAGACTACCTAGCATGCCAACTCTGCCTTTCCTGTTGCCTAGGCATGGCGCCAGAGAGGTTCCTACACATGGCCCTCCGTCTGTACTTTCAACTGGGAAACTGCCTGGCCTTCAGGGGCGACTGCCCTATTTGTTTGCTATATTGTCAGGAGCACACACTGTCATTTGAGGAGATGGTGGCCTGGAGATCTCTTTTTGGTGTCTGGGGTGGCAAACAGTGTCACCCCCACACCCTGTCTCCTCCAAGGTAACATGGTCCAGGCTTGCCTGACCCTACCTATGTAGCCAAGGATAACCTTGAACTTCTAACCCTCCTGTTCCCACTTCCTAGTGACCACGTGCGCCATTATGTCTGGCTCCAGCACTTTTACAGTCCGCTGTCTTTTCCACACAAGACTTGCTGCAGCACACAGGAGTCGGTGCGCCCTCCGATGCCATGCTACGGTCTCTGCCTCTCAAAGCTGCTCTTGAGATGAGCTCGGTGCCATGCCGGGAGGAGTAACAGGGCTGCTGGGCCTCAGAGCAAACTGCAGAGACACAGGAGACCCATGGTGAGCTGTCGCCTTTGAGCTTTGGGTAAAAAGAAAAGCAGCTTTGAACAACATTACTGGGGAAGCTGGTGTGATCTGATAGGAGACGAAATTACCCAACCTTACCCCCCTCCCCCTACATGGACACCTCTCCTACAGGGCTCTGGAGCTGGACAGACCACCTTTGTCCCTGGAAGAGCCTGCCCAAGCGGGGCTGAGGGTCCAGAAAGCACGCATTGACTTTTAAATGGCTATGCTGATTGGATAACGAGATGCCCTTCTGTGCACACTGGGTGTGAGATGTGTCTATTGGTTATACACGCCCACACCCGAGGGCTGGGGCAGGGGAAGGGTTTCAGGTTTGGGCTTTCAGTACAGGACTCTTTCTACTTTCCAAAACAACAACAACAACAAACCCAGGGCCTCTGGCTACTTGAGGAAGCCTGGGTTGGCCGGTGGCCACACCTGGCTTGCAGGGTGTTTTGTGTTTTAATGACCCTCGTTGGTGACTGCACCCCGCCTGGCTTCTTTAATTGCACTCAGAACATAAATAGGTTTCTGTTTATGGGAACTGGGGGGAACACTGGAGAAAGGGCCTTTTCACCGGCAGCTCCTTGAAGCCCGAGGTGTGAAGCAGCGAGTCCACGGCCAGGAGGAGCCTCCCAGAGTGGGAAGTGAGGCCCAGGACAGTTCCAGGCTCTGCCAGGCCCATGTGGTTGCCTTGGGATTTTGTGTGAAGCCCTGAGGCCCGAGCTATCCCGGTCGGTCGCCACACTCTCTTTGCCTTTCTCATTGGGCTGGGAGTGAGAACTGAGCAGACTCTGACAGAGGCCCAGGGGATAGCATCAGTGGTCAAGCAGGGACTTTGGTAGCTCAAGCTGGACCCTAAGCCAGGCATTGAGGAAGAGTCTCTCAGGGAAGGCTAGACTCCAGAGAAGACCCTAATCCCTGAAGCAAGAGGAGTGGGCTCCTGGCCCAGGTTGAGAACCTCCTGAGACATCCAGTTCGGAAAGCCACAGTTGTGAGATGCCCAGCTTCAGTGACATTTCCTAATCAATGTCCCCAAGGATAGACAAGACAGCATCTGCTACTCAGAGAAAAAGCCACTCTTGGTCCTTCTCTCCACTTATGCCATATATGTGTGTGTATACACACACATATATGTATATATGTGACTATGTATATATGTATATACACACTATATATGTGTATGTATATATGTATATACACACTATAAATGTATGTATATGTGTATATATGTATGTACACACTAAATATATGTATGTATATATGTACATATATATGTATACACATACATATACATACATATACATACATATATATTATACATATACATACATACAGATAGATAGATAGATAGATAGATAGATAGATAGATAGATAGATAGATGGATGGATGGATGGATGGACGGACAGACAGACAGACAGACAGATGATAGATGGATGGATGGATGGATGGATGGATGGATGGATGGATGGACGGACGGACTGATGGATGGATGGATAGATAGATGGATAGATGGATGGATGGATGGATGGATGGATAGATAGATAGATAGATAGATAGATAGATAGATAGATTTGTCAACTTGACAAGCTAGAGTCACCTGGAAAGAGGGAACCTCAAACAAGGAACTGACTCCATCAGATTGGCCTGCGGGCATGTCTGGGAGACATTTTCTTGATTAGTGATTGATGTGGGAGGGCCCAGCCCACTGCGGATGATGTCATTCCTGCGCAGGTGGTCTTGGGTGCCGCGAGAAAGCAGGCTGAGCAAGCCAGGGAAACCAAGTCGGTAAGCTGCACCCCTCCATGGCCTCGGCTTTAGTTCCTGCCTCCAGGTTCCTGCCTTGAGGTCCTGCCCTGGTTTCTCCCCATCATAGACTAAGAAGCTGTGAGTTGAAATAAACCCTTTCCGGGTTGCTTTCGGGCAGTGTTTCATCACAACAACAGGAGCCCAAACTAGAACGGTGTGCAGGGCTGCGTGAGTGGGTGTGTGCAAGCGTGTGGGTTCGTGTGTATCGATACGGTATGTTTGTGTGTACATGCGTGTGAGAGGGTTTGCTTGTATATCTGTGTGGAAGGAGACCCTTTCTAAGGACTCACATACAGTTTGGGAGTGTGGGGTGGGGTTCTGGTGGGAAGGAGGACCTGTATCCCTTGAGCCTCACCAATCCAGTCAGGGATGTACGTCTATGCCATCTGCAAAGGCCCCTGGGCTGGCTGGTTTTATGTCAGCTTGGCACACGCTAGAGTTCCCTGAAAGGAGGAGGGAGGGACCCTCAATTGAGAAAATGTGTCCCTAGGATCCAGTTGTAATGTATTCTTTTACTTAGTGATTGACGG
>NW_021628030.1:0-51160 GCF_004785775.1 Grammomys surdaster
ACACCCCTGCGAGTGCATGAGACAAACTCACATCCTGCACCTGGGATTAAAACAAAGCCATATAACTGCGTTTTTAAAGAAACCCAAAGTCTTGATACAGGGTATAGATTTGAATCTTACAGGCATTGGAGCAAGGTGTGAAGTTTTGTCCTTGATAAAGGGAGGAAAGGAGAGCTTAAGAAAGACAAGAGAAAACTTGACAGCATCAGTGCAGACACCAGGAGAAGTAAGCCCCGAAGGCAGGTGGCCTGGAGGATGGAGCAGCCTGGCCCCAACTCCCCACAGACCCAAGGGAATGAGTGTCTGCAGAGAGCTGGGAATTCTCAAGGGCACGGTCTTACTTCAGGCTGGGGTGAGGGCAGCATTGGACTCAGATAGAATTCTGGAAGGAAGGGGGGATTAGAACAACGGGTGGTCCTGAATGACAACAGACAGGGTGTGATAGAGATGCCCACCGGGCAGCCTGGCTTGCTGTGCCTTCCATCTTCCTGGACTGAGTCCACAGGATGCTCTGGAAGGGTAGCCTGGCTCCCGAGACCATAGCCTTTGGGAAACCGACACACAAAGCCTTTCTTGTTTTTTCTCCCTGTGTCACATTCACAAGTCCCAAGCGTGTAGCTCCTGGGAAGCAATGTGGCTGTTTTCACCAAGGATGACTTCCCAGAGACTGGCACCCATAAGCGGGGCCCCTCCACCCAAGGGTGGGAAGACTCTCTGAGGCATCACCATGAGGGGAGGCCAGGAGTGGGCACAGTAGCTATTTCTAATCCACCAGAGGAAAAGGAACTTTGACTACTTGAAAAGCAGGCTGATTGTCAGGGGCGGAACCCAGCTCACAGCTGTCATGAAAGCTCTTGGCAGGGGGTGGAGACAGAGGGCTCGGACTGACAGGGCTGTGATTTTTGAAAGAAATGTCTTTAAGAGAGTGACTTAAAGTAGGAGAGAAATATTATTATTAGGTAATGCCTGTCAGGTTATTTTTTTTTTGATGTGTTCTTGGTATTTCATAATCACTTTGCCTTTAGATGGTAAGCCCTTCCCGGTCCTGGGCCATGAACTATGCCCCCAGGGGCTTCACTCCAGCCTTGGACATGCAATGGGCATCCAAAGATATTTGCTGCCTGACCCTTGGTCTCTGTAATAGAAAGTAAATAATCCTCTAGCAGTTAGTGACGGACCACAAAGGTGGGTAAACATTTACACTTGCACCCTTGCAAACCCACCCAGTACCCCAAGTACCCACTCGGCACCAGGCATAAAAAAGCTGTCCCCTGGAGGAACGACAGAGAACAAGGCTCTGGGAATCCCCACCAGAAACTCAGCCTCCTGAGGGGTAAAATGAGTGTAAAGTCCACCCTTAGAGTCAGTTCTTGCTCTTCGTCCTACAGAGCCACATTCTCTCTAGACCCTCTTTGTCACCCCAGCCAACTCAGCCTGCAGGCTTAGCATAACCCTCTGATTCTGGTTCAGAAATACTATCTGGAGCCAGTTCTCTCTTGTCTGTGCTGGCAGCAGGCACTTCAATCTCTGCTGAGATTTCAGTACCTACAAACAGTCACTACCTGGCCAACCACGCCCCCTCCCTTTGTCAGACCAAGCCAGGATGCCCCCAGTTCTTTATCTGATGACAGGCAGCCGAGGTGGAGAGGTTTCTCTTTTTAGCTCCTGGTCCGACCTGAGGCCTCATACACGCTAAGCCCACATTCTACACCCACATCACACTCCCAGCCCCTGGACAGGGATTCTTAAATATTACACAGCTCTTCAAAAATCTTCTCCCTGCCCATTCAAGAAGCTCAGTTTGAGCAGAAAGTCTTTAGAAGCTGCTGCAGAAGGAGACTGTCAACTGCAGGGATATACATACATACATACATACATACATACATACATGCCTTTGAGGTAGCAAAGAAGCAGCAGTAATGACCATACACACACATACACACACACACACACACACACATACCACATACACAAAAGACATATATACCACACACACACAAAATACATCACACACAAACACACACATCCCACACATACACCACATATAACACACACAAAACACACACACCACATACAACACACACAAAACAACACACACACTTTCCCCGTGCCCAAATCATATACCCAAGCTAGCTCAAACCAGAATCTTTCTCAAAAAAAACCTCCCCCACCCTCCATTTCACACCTTCTTTTGGAAATTTATGCTGGAATATTTATTTGAACAGGAAAGGGGCCATTAAAACAGAAATCGGAACCTATGACAGCAAGAAATGAAATCAGGATGGGAGGCTTTTTTCCCTGGGGACATTTGAGTCACTCCTGATATTCTGAAAGTCAAGAATTAATGGTCACCAAGGACATTTTTTGTTTTCAACAGCTTCCCCCCCCGCCTTCATTGCTATCCTCCTTAAAACAGCTCATCCATTTGCACCGAAGAGCCCTGGGGAGCCTTGCCGGCCCTGGAGACTGTTGCTGGCAGTGCTTACTGCTTGCTTGGGCCAACCGCACCAATGGTAGTGTGCTCGCTCTGGAGCAAGGTGACTGCAAGGTTCAGCTTCTCTTCCTTTTCTGAGAAATGAGTATGGCTTCTGCTTCACAAGCCTTGGAGATCAGCTGCCTGTTATAATTCCGGGTGCCTTATTTGGAGAACAGTAGTTATACTCTGTGACTCCTAAAGAAACCCAAACCCCAGCCTGACACTAAACTCGATCCCATCACATTGTGTCTTACAAATAATTTTACAAGATGATTAATTCCGAACTGACATAACAATAGCACACCCATAGAACTGTCCAATCTTTTTTAAAGGAATAAACCTTCACTTAAAATCTGAAACATTGAGCCCGTGGGGGGTGAGAGAGAATAAACATGGGAAACGAACTTGAAATTAGGGGTGTAGTTGGGAACTTTCTGGGGAATACCAAGAGTCCAGGACATAGTCCCAAGAATCAACAAATGGGGGTGCATGAAATTAAAAAGTTTCTACACATCAGTTATCAGCAGAGTGAATAGATAGTTTCTTGAATAGGGAAACCATCTATGCTCCTGATAAGAGGTTGATATCTAGGATATATAAAGAAAGCAAAAATTAAAGAAGACCAGATTGAAATGAACAGACAGCTCTCAAAAGAAGAAACATAAATGGCCAATATGTTTTAAAACATTCTATATCCTTAGCCATGAGGGAAATTCAGATTAAAACTACTTAGAGATTCCATCTCACCCCAGTCGGGATGGGTAAGATCAAGAAATCAAATGACAACCAGTATGGTGAATCTGTGGAGAAAGAGGAATCCTCACTTGCTCCTGGTGGAAGTGTAACTATCATACGGTGACCATGTGATGAGTCCCGCAAAAAATATTAAAAGTAGAACTATCATATATATAGTATCCATAGGATTCTACATCCTACTACAGAGACACTTGCACATGTCAGAATGGATGTGGCACCTGTCAATAATAAATCTGACGGCCTATGGCTTAGGCAGGAAATAGGAGGTGGGACATCCGGGAGGAGAAAAATTCTAGGATAGAGCCCGGAGATTGACTTGGGGGATGTGATAAGACAGACACATAGTACCTGAGCACAAGTAACCAGCCACGTGGCAGAATGTAGCTTAAAATTGGGTTATCTAACTTATGATCTAGTCAGAGTAGAGCCTAGCTATGTGTCCAAGGTATTTGCAAATATATTCTGAGTCTAAGTCTTATTTCCGGGAGCACAGAGTAGGGAGGACTTTGATTCTACACGCACATTCTTGTCTATTGCTGCTCTGTTCGTGATAGCAAGAAACCAGTCTAGATGTCCATCAACGGAAGAGTGAATACTGAAACCGGACCATCCAACTGAAATCTATCCAGCTTTAAAGAGAAACGGACAATGGGTAAAACTGAAAACTCAGTCTCGGATAAAACTCCTGTGTCTTCTTCCTCAGGTGTGGATCCTAACCCTTCGTGTTTGGGAGTCTCGGTTTCTTTCCCCGTGGCTGAGATAAAAATACCCTGACAAGCAACATGAGGAGGAGAGGTTTATTTCTCCTCCCAGATGGAGCCCCAGTCCATCCCTGTGAGGGGAGGAGCCACAGCGGCGGGAGTTCAGGGCAATTTGCATACACAACTGCAATAGGAGGAAGTAGAGACCAATACAGGCCAGCATTCAGCTCCGGTTCTCCACACAGCCCGGGATGCCCTACCCAGAGAAGGTTCTGCTTAAAATTAAATGCGTCCTACCATATTTAATTAACATGATCAGAACAATTCTTGACAGATCTTCCCAGAGGCTAACTCGAATCTTGATGATCCCTCACAGGCTTGTCTTCTGGGTGATTCGGGATTCAGTCAGGTTGACAACACTTAACCATCACAGCATGTGCGTACATAAAGCAGTGTGAGACTGACTATCCTCCATGAAACTAGACAGGAGACTCCAGAGTAGAGCGAGGTGTTGAGAAAAGAGGGAGTGGGAGGAAGCCACACATGAAAGCAAAGCAGAATGGAGATGAAAGGGGAGGAAGAAGGGGAGGGAGAGAAACAGCAAAAGTAAATTGTGCTTGAAAAATGCCATAATGAAACCTAATTCTTTGAAATTAAATTTTCTTTGAAATTAAATTTTCTTAGAAATTTAAATTAAAAAAAATTAAACTAGAGACCTAGAACCAGATGTAGGGGTTCTTGCCCGTAATCCCAGCAGTCAAGAAATAAAGACGGGACAATCCTGAGTTGAAGGGCAGCCTGGGTAGCAAAGGAGACACTCATCTTTCAAAATCAAGCCCTGGGGTGTAGCCCAGTGTTGGGGGTGGGGGGTTCCTACCACGTCCAAGTCCCTGCTTTGATCCCCCATACAAAGAGGGTGGTGTGACAGACAGATACTGAGACTGGGAAAAGGCAAGGATTCGCTGAGTTTGCTCAGAAATGGAACCCAGGACTCAGAATCAAAAGACAGAGACAAACAACCCAGCAGCAAACAGGTAGAGACCATAACTGTGTCTGGCTAGTTTTATGTCAACTTGACACAAGCTAAAGTCATCTGAGTGGAAGGAGCACCATACGAGGGATGGGGGAGGGGTTGGGGGAGGTGTAGGAGGATGCCTTCCTAAGGTCCAGCAGAAGGCAAACCTGTAGGACATTTTCTTTAGTGATTGATGAGTGAGGGCCCAGCCCAATGTAAGTGGTGTCACTCCTGGGCTGGTGGTGGTCCTGGGTTCTATAAGAAAGCAAGTTGAACAAACCATGAGGAGCAAGCCAGTAAGCAGCATCCCTCCATGGCCTCTGCATCAGCTCCTGCCTCCAGGTTCCTGCCCTGCTTGAGTTCCCGTCCTGGCTTCCTTCTACGATGAACGCCACTATGGAAGTGTAAGTCAAATAGACACTTTCCTCCTCAAGTTGCTTTGGTCATGGTGTCTCATCAGAGCAGTAGTAACCCTAACTAAGACAAGCCGGTATCAGGGAGTGGGATACCATATTGTTTTGGGGAGGATTGTACAAAGACTTTGAAACTTCATGCAAGTAAAGCCACTGAGTGGTCAGTGTTTGGTGGGCTGTTCTGTTGGAACTTGGAAGATGAGAATGTTGACAGTGGTGCAGAGGATGGAGGCCTGGCTTGCGAAGTTTCGGAAGGAAACGTAAAGACTGTCGGGGCCATTTGTCATTTTGAATGAAGAGTCTGTGGTTCTGGTTACTGGGACTAAAGAATCAGCTGCTTAAATGATACCAACACCTCTAATGTGAAATCTCTGCTTTGTGGGGATTCTCGATGTTGGTCAGCTGAGGCTGAGAATTTAGCAGTGCTTAAGAAGTGGACTAGCGAGGCAGAGGCAGGTGGATTTCTGAGTTCGAGAGTTTGAGGCTAGCCTGGTCTACAGAGTGAGTTCCAGAACAGCCAGGGCTACACAGAGAAACCCTGTCTCGAAAAAAACAAAAAACAAAAACAAAAAAAAAAAAAAGGAAAGAAAAAAAAAAAGAAGTGGACTAGCATTGTTGAAGTGGAATCTCCTGGGAAGTGTTTCTTGAGGGCACACAGAAGCTGTGGTCCAGAGATAGCCAAGGTTGTACCTCATGCTGGCAGCTGAACTTGGTGATGCGTAAGAGTCCCTCAGGTGGTACTGATTTTGAAGGTATGAAGGGGTCACGGAGAGCAGCTGAGGCTCGGCACTGTGAGAGGCCAGGAGAGGCCATTGGTGATGTAGCAGTTGAAGGGCCAGAATTGAAGGAGTCATAGAGAGAAGTTGAGATTTGGCACCATGAAGAGAGCCTATGAAAGGCTATTGGTTAAAAGTGCATCCCAGTTGCCACAGAAGACCCCACCAGCATTTTGGAGATGCCAGTACCAGGGAATGACCATCAAGAACAGCAGCAGCAGTGGAATGGAGTCAGCTGTAACCTAGAAGACAATCTGTGTGTGTTGCAGACAGCCGAGCTGGAGAAGTGATCCAAGCTCCTTGGGAAAGCCCAGAAAATTGTGAGTGAATTCCAGATATTAGACACTGAGTTATTTCCCCTTTGAGAGTTTGTTTTGCTTGGACTGTGACTATCTGCGCCCCAATCCTTCCCTCTTGAAGTGAGAAAGCATTCAATCTATGTTTTGATTTTACAGAAGGTCACCGTCGAGAGACTTTACATTTTAAGACTTTAGATTTTAAAAGAGATTGGCTATTTCAAAGAGAGACTGAATTGTTTGAATTCTTCGAGATTGATTTTTAAAGTTATTTATATATTTTTTTTATATCAGATCTTGGGGATGACCAAGAAAGGAAAGGTTGGCTTTTAGCAGTGACTTGTGTGTCAAGTTGACAAGGGGTCAGTTGTGCTGGCTAATTTTATGTCAGCTTGACACAAGTTAAAGTCATCTGATGGCAGGGAGCCTCAGTTGAGAAAAAATGCCTCCATAAAATCGGGCTGTTGGCAAGCCTGGTAGACATTATCTAAACTAGCGATTTATGTGTGAAGCCAGCCCATTGCGTGTGGTGCCATCCGTGGGCTGGTGGTCCTGGGTTCTATACGAAAGCAGGCTGAGCCAGCCATGGGGAGTAAGCCAGTTACACAGTTAAAACGGAACATTTCTTTATTTGTCACTAAGACTTTCCCAGAGGGCATAACTAACCTTGTCCCCGCCCTGCCACCCATGAAGGGTCCGCGCGCTCACAGCTATAAAGCAGACAGGAACAGCTTCAGGGACTGGGAACCAACCTTAAGTGGCAAAAGCACTTTCTATCTGAATTAGCATAAAAATATCTAAGTAGAAAAAGGAAAGAACAGGGGCCGTGGTGGTTTCAGAGGGTGAAGATCGTTCATGGTTCACGTCAGACATTCAATCTTGGCTCGGGTGTAACAGAATGGAAACAGGATCACTGTTGTACAAAAGGTTCGCTACAGCACGCTTGTGTGCACCCGTTCCAAGCCCACCCCCATGCCCTAATGCTTCCGACTGAATTACTTCCCAGCCTGTTGGGTCCGCCAATGGGGGAGCATGTAGATCTTCTCTTTGATCCGGTCTTTGTTATACGGCTGGTGTGTCTGTGTATTGGCTTGGTAAACAGGGCAGCTGAGATATGTCAGATGGTCAATAAAATCAAACAACCGACTGTTAACACGTGTGATGAAGGGCTGTTGGGATTCATTCTCTTCAGATGTTCTTCATACGTTTCCCAAACACCTTCCATCCACTCATTCACAGACCCCCAGTCAACACAAGTCCTGCCTTCTGGCCTCTTGGTAGGATGTACCAGCAAAATGGTATGAGACATGGCACACCAAATGCTTTACTGCAGATGCTGCTAACTCCTGCCTCCAGGTTGCTGCCATGTTTGAGTTTCAGTCCTGACTTCTCCTATGGTGAACATCACTGTGGAAGTGTACACTGAATAAACCCTCTTTTCCCCCCCGACTTACTTTGGTTCATGGTATTCTATCCTAGCAATAGTAACTATGAATTCTGAGAGGAAGACCAAAGCCATCAGGGATATGCAGCATGTTGCCCACTTACATAGCAAGCAGTAGAGAGAAAAGATTTCTTTTCAGTGTCCGAGTGTGCTAGGGGAAAGTGTCTCACACCCCAGGACAAGGACAACATTTAGTTTTCTTTTGTTTGGTAAATGCCAGTTCTCAGGTGTTGAGGCAGAGGGGTGGGCATTTGAAGGAGAGAGACAAACTCTATAAATTAAACTTGATTTTTCAAGAAGTCCTTGGCCTAGGGCTGGTCAGCAAGTTGAGAAGCATCTATAGGGCTATTGGTTCTCTGGGAATGAGATGTTTTTAAGTCCCAGCTAGAGATGGGGTTGGACAATCACTCTACCCATCTTTTTCCTGGGATTAGCCCTTAGTTCCATGTATACAGCACTGGGTGTTAGGTTTTGAATGGGGTGAGTGGTTCAAGAGGAGAATGACATGTATTACTAGAGGCTAAGAAATTAGCATCATTAACAGCATGAACAGACAGACAGACAGACAGACAGACAGACAGACAGAGCGAGCCATCAGCATCGCTGGGGCTCCAAAGAGAGTTTGGGTCCCAGCACCCAAAGATAGCATGACTGGGTCCCTGAAGAGAATCAGAGAATGAGGAAGGTTCACAGCCTGGCTTTCTAGGAGAACACGGAGCATGGGGTGGGGAGCGTAGTGTGGTCCCCCTCTGAGAGGTGGTACTAGCAAGTGGACTAGCTAGGGAATCACCAAGTCCCAGTGGGATATCTATTGGTATCCATGAGAAGGGGGACCAAGCAAGGACTGGATTCTAACATTAAATCCCTACAAATTCATTGGGGATGTCTGCAGTAGAAATGTTCTGTGGTCCTGATGCCCAGGTTCTGTCCCAAATGGGTGGGGAGGCCAGGGGAGGAAATCTGATTCCACTTCCTGTGGGCCCACGCTTGTCTCTCTCTCTTCATGAATTTTTATTTGGTCTCTTGCAAATGTCATATGTGAAATTTATTTTATCTTCGCTTGAAGCCAATGACAAAAATAAAAAATAAAAAAATAAAAAGATGTGTCCCCTGCTGTGTGTGGTCAGAGCTCTGACTTTTTTTCATATGTATGAAAAAATGATAAATGGTTTCTTGTTGGGATGTTCTAAGAAAGCTGGTGGTGGCTTAGCGAGAATACATGACACTTCTAGCTGTGGATTTGGCTCCCTGCACATCTTCCCGGCGGATTGCAAGAACAATGTTCCTGGTAGTTGGATCCTGGATACCTGTCTAATTCTGGAAAGTGCCCTCCACAGCGCATCTCTGTAAAACTCTGTTCTTAAACATTTGTCAGCTGGGTTTTTAGCAGCTGAGAGGAAAAGTGGAAGCCAGGCCCCGTTTCCCTTCTCTGTTTCCTAGCCCTGTGAATCCTCCTGAGGACTAGGCTCGAATAAACACACACTACTTCCTAGTTCAAGCCAGGTGTCCACTGATGGAAGATTCCAGGGCAGTTTTGCTCCCAGCCGCTCCGTGTTTTAAAGTGGGCATTGCTTCAGCCATCTTGAATCTTGATATCTAATCTCCTCAGACTAGAGATACCTAGTGCTGAGAGGCCCGCCAAGCCCCCATGGTGCATCTGAGTTGGCAGGCTGAAGGGTAGGGTCTCTGGTTGGCCCAGAGTCTCCCTCTGCTCTCTCTTTGGTGGGTGTTGAACTAGGGAAGCCCCCATAAGATCAGCTGTGCCTGTGGAGAGACCAATAAGAGAGCCAGAATTCTATGTGAAGATTTGATGCACCTAGATTTGATGCATCCAGCATGGCTCCAGGGATGAATCTAACTGAGGTTGAGAGGGAATAAAAGACAACACACAGGCACCTAGGAAAGCTGGGATTGAGTGGAGTGGGCCCCGTGAGGGAGAAGCTGCTGCATCCCAGCAGCTCAGTGTGGTTACTAAATACAGTCAGAGAGACATGGTTACTGTATTGTACTGGCTGGTTTTGTGTCAACTTGACACAAGCCAGAGTCATCAGAGAGGAAGGAGCCTCGGTTGAAGAAATGCCTCCATGAGATCCAGTCATAAAACATTTTCTCAATTAGTGGTCAGTAGGGGAGGGACTAGCCCATTGTGGGTGGTACCATCCCTGTGCCAGTGATGTTGGCTTCTGTAAGAATGCAGGGTGAGGAAGTCAGGGGAGCGAGCCAGTAAGCGGCACCCCTCCATGGCCTCTGCATCAGTCAGCTCCTTTCCTCCAGGTTCCTGCCCTGTTTGAGTTCCTATCCCGACTTTAATGACTAGCAATGTGAAAGGGTAAGCCAAATAAACCTTTTCCTCCCTAATTTGATTTTTTTGTCATGGTGTTTCATCATGGGAATAAACACCCTAAGATGTGTGTAAACAAGGAGGCAGAGTTGTTATTATATACAGCTGAACACAGAAGCAGAGTTATTGATTAGAAATAAACAAGGCAGGGTTTATGATGTACAGCTGAATCCAGGAGGCAGGTTTAGCTGTTCTAGGGAGAAGGGGAGGAGTCTTCAAGCCATAAACATCTGGAGAGAGAAAGCAATGATGGGCGTTGTCTGTACACGCTGTCGATCAATAGCTACACATGGATACGGCCATCCCTCCCCGCCTCACTAGACCACTAGAGGGCGACCTTACCATTTCCTTAGAGCTGGAGCTTTGGTTGTTGACTTGGCAACAGTATCCGCTAGAGGAAGTATTAGAGAAAACCGCGGTTTAAAATGCAGGTCTGATCGGAGGCCATCTGACCCGAGATGGAGACCGCTGCTGTGTGGACTCTGCCTGGAGGTGACCTACCCAGAAAGACGTTCTCGCTTAATCGAGGGCTTCGTTCTCTGTTTGAAGACAGTTCCACTATGTAGCCCAAGGTAGCCTCAAACTTGATAACAACCCAGGCTGGCCTCCTTGGAATCCTGCTGTCTCAACCTCCCGTGTCCTGAGATTATAAGCATGTACCACTGTGCTCAGCTCTGCTGGCAGGTCACAGGTCAGTGAAGGCAGCAGTCGGATGGAGCTTCCACCGAGTCTAGCGGGAAACTCTACATTTGCTCCTTCATGGTCCTGACAGTGAGCCACTGTGGCCAGTCCAGGACCGGAACCCAGCCATTGCCAACTATCTCTTCACTGCCACCAACACCGGGGACCACATATATTTATATATGGACGTGCCTGAGGGAAGGAACCACTGACTGCTGGCCTTGGTGGAGATGCCACACCCATCCCTTTACTGTCTGCCCACCCCATCCCCGCCCATCCCCTTTGTGCATGCGCATAAGTACACATGGTCTGGTCTGAGGAGAGAAAAGAAATCATATGTTTAAGCTGGAACGTTTTACTGAAACCCTTTGGAAAGGTCGTCTTTCCGCTATTCTTGCTTTCAAGCAGTTCGTTTAGTTTTGTTTTTTCTCTTTTGAGACAGGCTTTCTCCATGTAGCCCTGGCTGTCCTGGAACTCACTCTGTAGACCAGGCTGGCCTCGGACTCAGAGATCCGCCTGCCTCTGCCTCCTTGAGCACTGGGATTAAAGGTGTGTGCCAGCACTGCAGTATGCATTCTTAATAGCTTAACTACCTCTCTAGTCCCTACAGATCTCATTTCTAATTCCTCTCCTGTACAGCTAGACTTCATGAATTATGCATGTATTATGTAACTTTATTCTTATTTTCTTTGTTTCCTTTGGCTCTGTGTGGTATTTATTTTGCTTTTTGAGACAGAATCTTACCTACATAGCATAGGTTGGCCTTGAACTCACTATGTAACCTAAGCTGGCCTTGAACTCATAAAACTCCAATCTCCATGGTTTGCACTAATTATCTGTTAAAACTGTCATCAAAGCATCTATCAGTCAGTTTCCTATTGAGCCTGTCTGATTTCAGGGAACGTAAGGAACCCAATGATTTAGTTATTCAAGGTAGGGTATTTCCACAGGCAGGGTGACCTCACATACATTGAATTGCCCAGCCCTGACAAGTGTGAGTACCTAGTGTTTCCATGCTCCAGGATTATAAACCCAAATACAAAATCCAAGTCTTGCCTTGCCTGTCGCTTTCCTTGCTGGCTTTCTAAGGCCCCTCACTGGCCTGCTGAGCGTTGAGCAAACCACTGCTGACGGCCCACTGAGTGCAGACTCCAGGCTCCCTTTAACTCAGTGGTTCTGAATCTGTGGGCTATGACCCTCTTGGGTCAGACAATCCTTTGAAAGGTGGGTCGCCTAAGACCGTCAGAAAGCACAGATATTTGCATTTAAGGGTTTTTTTTTTTTTTTTTTTTTTTTTTGGTTTTTCGAGATAGGGTTTCTCTGTGTAGCCCTGGCTGTCCTGGAACTCACTCTGTAGACCAGGCTGGCCTCGAACTCAGAAATCCATCTGCCTCTGCCTCCCAAGTGCTGGCATTAAAGGCGTGCGCCACCACCGCCCGGCCCGGCTAAGATTCTTTTTTTTTTTTTTTTAAAGATTTATTCATTTATTTTATGTATATGAGTACACTGTAGCTGTCTTCAGACACACCAGAAGAGGGCACCAGATTCCATTACAGATGGTTGTGAGCCACCATGTGGTTGCTGGGAATTGAACTCAGGACCCCTGGAAGACCAGTCGGTGCTCTTAACCACTGAGCCATCTCTCCAGCCCCCGGCTAAGATTCTTAACAGTAGTAAAATTACAGTTATGAAGTAGCAACGAAAACTTATGGTTGCGGGTCACCACAACATAAGGAAATGTGACAAAGAGTCGCAGCATTGGGAAGATTGAGAACTACTTCAAGTGTTATCATTTGGGCTTCTTGCTGCTCTTAGTCTGAGTGAGTGATCTGGAAAGACTGTCCTGGTGCTGCCACCTAGAGGTTCGTTTTAGCATTGCACATAATGGACAGAAACACTACTCCATTGAGTTTACTTCTGAACACATTATCATGAACTTTCCTGTTGCTGGGCTTCATCGTCCCCCCTTCCACCTACTTCTTCTGGGCAGGGTCTGCTCCACAGCCTGTCCCCTTTCCTTGGGCACAAAGGAAGGGAGCATTGACTCTCCTCTGTGTCCTCGCACGTACTGTGGGAGTCTGTGGCTGGGGTTAGGGTTAGCCACACAGCTCTGAGAGGATGTCTCCCCAACAGAGGCTTTGCAGCTCCCAGGAGAGAAGATCCCCAGCTGGGCTGAGGAGCTGAAGAGCCTCAGCCCTGCTCTGCTTCTTCCTTTCTTCCTTTCTTCTCTTCATTGCTTCTTGGCAAGTCACACCAGACAGCAAATCTCATAAAAGTGATTTATTTGTAGTGTGCAAGGCATAGAGGGACAATCCAGAGATGACTGCCTCTGTTCTCAGGAGAAGAAAGCAGGGAACTGAGTAGACACAACGTTTATATAGGATAACATAGGGGGTGGAGCTTTGCAGAGCAGAGATTTCCAGTGTGACGATTGATGGGATTTCAAGTCCTGAGCTTGGGGGAGCTCAGTGATTGGTGGGATTTCCTGTTCAGGGATTGGTGGGTTCTTCTGCTCAGAGATTGGTGGCTTTTTGTTCAGACTTTTTGCCTAAAATTAGCATACTCTGGAAAAGGGTCCTTTTGAGGACCTGGAGATAACTTTGTGACAGTTACAGATGTTGGAAATGCCATTATGACAGAAAAGTCTGGGGGAGGGGACTTGCCGCTGGGATCCTTAGGCTGGGACCTGGCCACTTTCCTACCTTGAGAGTTTACAAAGAATATGAAGTTTATAAAGGGAGTCCACGGCAGCGACACCTCTCCCTCCTACATGAATAGCCAACCTTTTCCCCTTTTTGTTTATTATTGATAATATTGACAGTCAGGGTTGGGGAAAGGGGATGGTATTATCATTAGACTACTCCCTGCTCATCTGGGTATAGAGGTCTGTGGGGAAAGTTCAATCTTCATTGTTAGGGTATAATTGGAAATTGTAGGTTTCAGAGCTGAGAGGCAGTAATCCTATAGTAACAACTGAGAAGAAGGTCTATGCTTTTGTGCTTGAGTGAAATGGTCTGCAGATATCTGTTAGGTCCATTTGAGTCCTACCTCTGTCACTTTCATTATTTCTCCGTTTAGTTTCTGCCTTGATGACCTGTCCATTGGTGAGAGTGGAGTGTTGAAGTTTCCCACTCTCAATGCGGGCTTCCATGTGTGATTTAACCTTTAGTGATGTTTCCGTTACGAATGTGGGTGCTTTTAAAAAGAGAAAGGGAGGAGGGGGGAACTGGCGTTGATGGCAACAGTCGTAAGCCTCTACTGATGGTAGCAGGCGACTTGAGAAAAAGAGGAGACCGGTGTTGGTGGCAACCAGCTTAAGCTGTGACTGATAGTAACCAGGGGGAACTGCTACTGAGAGTGGCTATCTGGGCTCCTGTAGGCTTAGATTTTTCAAAACCTACTTTAATAAGCGTTCTCAAATGCTTCAACCCCCCTTCTAGCCCAGCATCCAAAGGTAGGGGAGAAAAGATGGTAAATAGGACAAGGGGATGGGGACCTGTTTAGAAGTGGTGCTTTGGGGCAACTCCAGTCTCCATTTGTCAGCATAGCAGTAGTCCAGTTCAGTTTTAAAATGTCACCAAACATGAATCGGCAGCGGTGGCACAATCCAGCAGAAACCTCCAGGCCTCTGCCTAATCAGCACGAGTCAGTGGGAACAGCCAGGACCAGGCGGAATGCCTGGAGTTCTCTGCCGTGTCTCTCTCAACGAAGCGAAGATCAGAGAAGATCTGAGACCAATTAAGTGTTGCAAGGCTAGCTATGCAAACACCCTAGTCCTAGTCATACTCTCTCCAAATATCATGTGTCCTCTCACAGGTCTTGCCTCAGCAAAACATCAAATGAGTCTGCGTCACATGACACAACCAGAAACTTCCACTTCAGGCTGCCACTGATGATAGCTGGTGATTAGAGAAAAGAGAAAAAAATTATACATGTGCGCGCACACACACACAGAGACACACACACACGATGAAGCAAAGTAGTCTCCAACAACTTTACACATATATGCACACATACACATGTATGTGTGTACATATAGACAGACAGACATATACACAGACAGACAGACACAGGAAGATGGAGAAAAGTTTCAACAACCTTACATATATGCACATACACACATATTTGGTGGATAGAGCAAAGCTCTAACTTTATTTTTTTTCCTCTTCGCCTTTTTATATCCCCTAAGACAAAATTCTCTATATGAGAAGAAAACTTACCTCCTTCACAAGAGGGAGTTACAGCAGGATTGTTGATTATAAGTTCCAAGCAGTAGCTTCATCTCTCTCTTTCATTCCATAAGCTTATTATAAGTTCAAAGCAATAGTTTTTTGTTTTTGTATTTATGGCCTTAGTTTTCACCTGTGGCCTTAACCCTAGACCTGACCTAGAATGAACCTAGAATGAATGTTTTCTTGATCATTAATTTCTTGAATCAAATCACAAATTCTCAAAAAAATCATTAATTCATCTAAAGAGCATTATTTCATGAAAGTTCATCTTCATGTTGTTCTACAGGAAATTTGCCTGGGAGAGTAGGCTAACACCCAAGAATCAACACAGTAACGGACTGTAGGCAGACTGTAGGACTTTCTTTGCCCAATCCACTGTGTCAGAAAAATGAGGATACAGAAATGATAAGCATGAGAAGGTACATAGCAGCAAGAAGAAATCCTAGGGTGAAGTTCCTGGGGCCATGCCTTTCTAGAATTCACTCATGGTAGCCATGCTGTCTCCAGGAAGCTCACTTGCCCATGGCAGCTCCTCCTGCATGATGTCCACCAAAAATGGCTGCTCCAGCTTGACTCTTGAGTCTGTTTCCTTGGAAACCCTTTTCCAGTACTTTACTCTGAAGTAATGTCCATCTCCGTTGCTGATCTCTTGTATGTGGCAGAAGGAAAGATCCTGTTTTCTCATCCATTCTGTTAGCTTGTGTCTTTTATTGGGGAATTGAGTTCGTTAATGTTGAGAGATATTAAAGACTACCATCTCCATCTATGGTGATTGAAAGTTTTGTTGGGTATAGTAATCTGGGCTGGCATCTGTGGTCTCTTAGAGCTGGCAAGGCATCTAACCAAGTCCTTCTGGCTTTTAAAGTCTCTGTTGAGAGGTCAGGTGTAATTCTGATAGGTCTGCCTTTATATATTACATGGCCTTTTACCCTTGCAGATTTTAATATTCTTTCTTTGTTCGATATATTCAGTGTTTTGATTATCGTGTGACAGGAGGATTTTTTTCTGGTTCAAACTATTCAGTGTTCTGTAAGCTTCTTGTATGTATATAGGCATATCTTCCTTTAGGTTGGGGAAATTTACTTCTATGGTTTTGTTGAAAATATTTTCTGGGCCTTTGAGCTGGGAAACTTCCCCTTCTATTTGTATTATTTGGTTGTTTCATAGTATCCCAGATTTCTTGGATGTTTTGTGTCATAAATCTTTTAGATTTAGCATTTTCTTTGATATATTTCTTCAACCATATCTTGTACACCTGAGATTCTCTCTTCCATCTCTTGTATTCTGTTGGTGATGCTTGTATCTGTAGATCCTGTTCTCTTACTTAGGTTTTTCATCTCCAGGATTCCCTCTGTTTGTTTTTCATTTACTTCTATTTCTATTTTCAGTTTGTGGACAGTTTTATTCATTTCCTTCACCTGTTTGATTGTATATTCCTGTATTTCTTTGAGGAATTCATTTCCTCTTTAAAGGCTGCTATAATCTTTATAAGATTGAATTTAAGGTTATCTTCTTCTGCTTCAGATGTGTTAGGATATCCAGGGCTTGCTGTAGCAGAAGAACCGGGCTCTGGTGGTCACATATTGCCCTGATTCTTTTTTATTGTGTTCTTACACTGTCCTTTAGCCATCTGTTTGTCCCAGGTGATGGCTGGATCTTCCTGATGCCAACAGGACTCTTCAGGGAGACAGGAAGTGCCTGACAATGGTCTCAGGGAAAAGTACACTGCTCACTTCTGCAGACTGTGCTCCAAGTGAACCCAGAAGGCAGAGGATTAGGTCTAAGCTGGATGCTCCTGGGGCTCCAAAAGGCTCCTAGGGAAGGCAAGGAAAGCCATGAGCCAGATGACAGAGGTCAGGGGACACAGTTTCTTTTTCTAATCCCTACTGTAACCAACAGGAGTCAATTGGTAGAAGCCATCAGCTCTAGCCTCAGAATAGTAAATGAATGTTAATTTCCAGAAGCCATTAGCTTTTGGTCTGTCTGATGCTAAGTTTGACCTCAGTTTACCTGGATGTCAAAGCTGGTCTTTGACACTGGAGTCTTCTTTTTATATTATCTCTTCAAGAAACATTGTTTCTGAGTTTGAGAGTTCGAGGCTATCCTGGTCTACGGAGTGAGTTCCAGGACAGCCAGGGCTACACAGAGAAACCCTGTCTCGAAAAACCAAAAAAAAAAAAAGAAGAAACAAAAAAGAAACATTGTTTCTAGAAAACACCTTGCCTGCAATCCATTTTCAAATGACATTGCTCACGACAATTAAAACATCTGGCACTTTGATTTTTCTTAAGTCAGTTTAGAAATTACTTCTCCAATCAGAGTAGCATCCAGGTACCAGAGGAAGGCAGTGAAAGGGGTGTGATATCAGCAATTAGGACCAAAAACTTCTGATTTGTCAATTTAACTCAGTCTCTCTCTCTCTCTCTCTCTCTCTCTCTCTCTCTCTCTCTCTCTCTCCCCAAAGCTGATGGCTGTGGGAACAGAACTGAGAAGGGGGGCGGGAGGTGAGAAGTGATGGAGTCATATGACAAATCCCAGGAAATCCAATTCCAGAGACCAGCATCAGGGTGCAGATCTGAGTTTACTGCCCAGCACATAAACTTATATACAGTGTTTGAGCCAATCCCAAGCCCCTAAATCCTTGGCCAACTGTGTCTTACCACACCATCACCATGCTCCAATGAAAGCCCTCCTTAATGAGGTAACTCAGGAGTTGGGGGGATGTTGTCACCTATGAGGACTTCCATGAAGAAAGGGAAGCAGCTACCACTCTGGCCTTGGTTCCTTTTTGCTGTCTCACTGGTGTGCCTGGAAACCATCCTAGATCTAATACCATGGGCAAATCAGGACTCTTGGAGGAATCAAGGAAGCCTGGTGCCTTACCCTCCATCTCACTTTTTCCTTCACTGGGTTGACTTCCATATCCCCCATGGTGGCCTCTGGCCATTTAACTCCTGCTGATAGCAGCAGGGGGTTGAGAAAAGAAACTTAGTTATTTGGGCTCTTTTCTTTTTGACTAGAGGGGGCTTCTCACTGGGCAGGCAAGAGGCTCAGAGTTCATTAACTCTTTCTGAGCCAGAAAAGGAAGGTAGGAAGGAAAGAAGGGAAAGAGAGAGAAAGAGAAAGAGAAAGAGAAAGAGAAAGAGAAAGAGAAAGAGAAAGAGAAAGAGAAAGAGAAAGAGAAAGAGAAAGAGAAAGAGAGAAAGGAAAGAAGGAAAGGCACACAGACATACACCACACACACACACTGGCTGGGTCCGACAGCCTGTTTCAGCAATTTCACAAGTGCACATGCATACTTATATACATATACATATATTACATATGTATGAACATACATACATACATACACACACACATACAGCTGTATTACATATATATACATGTACATGTGGTAGATGGGTCAGAGCCCCAACAGCCACACTTTATTTTCTAAGTCTTTCTATACCTTCTTTGACAAATGTTCTTTATAAAATTACCTCACAGATAAAATGTTACACAAAAGAGGAGTTACAGAAGAATGTCAATAGTAAGTTCAAAGCAGTGCTTCATTCTCTAAGCTCATTATAAGTTCAAAGCAGCAGTTTCACATGGCCTTGCTTTATCATAGTGCGCACCTGTGGCTTCATCCTTGGACCTGACCTAGAATGAATGCTTTTCCTTGATCACAAATTTGTCCTAAACCTATTTCTCTTCTTAGTGCTATTTATGAAAGCTCATTGTATGCTTTCTTATGCAGCCTTTACTTACTATTCTATGAGGATGGGGCACATTCTTTTCTTGATTCTAACTTTATTAGCTCTTCCTGGGAAAACAACTAAAATCATCTCCTTAAACTTTCTTTCTAAAAATTATTTAAATCAATTCAGGAATACTTTAAAGTCATTAATTACTTTATCTAAACAACATTAATCCATGAAAGTTCATCTTCACATTGATCTGCAGGAAATTTGTCCAATAGGGTGGGCCGATGCCCAGGAATCATTAGACTATGTAATAGTGGCAGGAAAGGCATATAAGCACTGAGAAGCAATCCTGGGATGAAGTCTCTGGGGCTGTGCCTCTCCAGAGTGCACCCATGGCAGCCATGTAAAATGGTGGACCATAGTCTTTCCTAGATGGTTGCTGTCAAGATCCAATAACAGCCATATTTCTAATCCATTCATCTATTGGTGCTGATCGTTCCTTTAAAGGTCTAAATTACCCTTTTGCATTCAGAATTGGCATTTTCAAAAGCCAAAGATGTGATTGCTGTTCGTCTGACTTCTGTATCTGATATTCTATCTACAGTTGGAGTTAGTCTTTGAAAAAAAAAATCAGTGAAGGCTTCTTTTGGCCTTGTATAATTTTAGTAAATGACTCTTCCTGATTCTTCAACTTTGTCCCAAGCATTTAATGGTGCTAAACGACATAGCTCCAAGGTGTGGTCATCAAATTCAAGCTGCTTTTGTAACTCAGCACATTGACCTTCACCCAGCAAATCTGGGTAGGAGACATTATAAATTGATCCGTAGCTCAAATGTCCCCTGGGTATTGTAATTCCATCCAGGGCCCTGGCTAGCGACTACCTCAATCCTAGTAGGGTGGGCAGCATCAGTTTGGTAGATTTCATCTGCATTGCTCTAGCCTGATCCCAGACTTGCCTGTGTTCCTCAGGAAGATTGTTAGTAAGGACCATATGAACATCATGGAAGATGAGATTTTAAGACTGGGTTATATACTGGAATTTCTTAATAAAGGTGGAGAAATTGGCAGTAAAGGGCCCCAATCTCTTCTCTATTTGAGAGAGTTTGCATAATAAAAAGGGGCATGTACTCTGACCAAGCCACCCACCCCAGTAACTTCCCACAAAGGGAGAGTCATAGCTGGTTTAGGCAAGGTATGTGGATTGACATGTTTATCGGGACAGCTACCTGACTGACCTCAACCGGCCCTGGCTAATACCCTTCCCTGACAAGTCCAAGGGAAAGCCAACTTGTTCCACATCACAGATATTTTTAGAAATCTGCATTGCCAATGGCAGCAACACAATCTGAACTTGCTCCAGGAAAAGGAAAACTTGCTGAAATCCCAGGAATACCCAGAAAAACAGCCAGACACCTCAAACAGCACAGTTCAAAACTGGTGCCCAAACAGCAGGAAGGATTGGACTTCCCCAAGGAACTCAACACCCCTAATCAGCAGGAAGTAGCCTATAGAGTTTTATACCACCTTTCCCCTCTAACCTTCTTTCTCTTAATATCTAGTGTTGGGGGGGGGGATTTGGAAGGAATAAGGGTGGGAAAGTGATAGGAATAAAAGAACCCCAATAAAAAGCTAAAAAACATAGCTGTGCTTGCAGTTGGTTTGCTTTGGGTTTTGAGACAGGGTCTTACTGGGTATTCCTGGCTAGCTTGGAGCTTGTTTTATAGACCCGGCTAGCCCTGAACTCAAAGAGGTCTAGCTGCCTCTGATTCCTGAGTGCTGGGATTAAAGGTATGTGCCACTGCATTCAACACATGTGTTGTGTGTGTGTGTGTGTGTGTGTGTGTTAGATTGTGTGTGTGTGTGTGTTAGATGACAAGCAGATTTGAAGTGTTTGTCTTGGAGCTTGCTGCAGCTGCCAAACTCAACTACAACCCCAGCATCGTGAAGGAGAACCTGGCTGCCTGCCTAAGCCAGTTAGTTGTGGGTACATATCATGCCCCAGTGTGTGATTTTTAAGGTCTATTGATGGAGTTTTCAAATACTCAAGAAGGAATCAGGCTTACTAGGAAATTTAGCTGCTAAAAATTAGTAATTTGTTTTTTTTCCCTAAGATGTTAGAAATACTCTAGGATGGTTCAACAACCTTGGACATTTATTAAGTATAGCTGTATTATATATTTGAAGTGTTTCAGTTGTTATACAAATTCTACCTCTATTTAAGAAATCCCTAAATGTTGCTTATGCTGATGGGTTTGAAATTAGACACATGGAACAGTTGAGTGTAGTGAAAGTTTGGTTTTCTTTAAAAAAAAAAAACTCAGTTATGTGAATGTTTCTGGTTTAATCCCAGGTGTAGGATAAGAGAGTGGTTCACACTGGGTAATTGTGATTTACCTGGTGCACTAGTGATCTTCTCAAACTGCAGATAGTTTAAGTCTAGGGACTTTAGAGAGGATATACATGCCAGAACCTGGAGGGGGATAGGGAGCACTTCAAGTCAGCTGCTGTTGCATTTGCTTTTGCTATTGCTGGGTTGCTAGATTGCTGGATCTTCTGAAGATGAAGATTGGACGTGCCCCCCAAGAAACCCAGCTTCCCCAGTCTGTAGTAAGCAGTAGCCTAGAAGGATCTTATCTCCCCTATCCTCTCTAACCTTCTGTCTTAGTTAGGGTTTTACTGCTGTAAGGAGTCACCATGACCAAGGCAACTCTTGTAATGACAACATTTAATTGGGCTGGCTTATAGGTTCAAAGGTTCAGTCCATTATCATCAAGGCAGGAACATGGCAACATCCAGGCAGGCATGGTGCAGGCAGAGCTGAGAGTTCTACATCTTCATCTGAAGACTGCTAGCAGAATACTGACATCCAGGCAGCTAGGATGAGGGTCTTAAAGCCCAGGCCGACAGTGACACACCTACTGCAACAAGGCCACATCTTCTAATAGTGCCACTCCCTGGGCCAAGCATATTCAAACCATGACCCCTTCTTTCTCCCCTACCTAGTTTTGGGGTGTTGGAAGGGATTTGGGTGGAATAAGGGTTGGAAGGGAGGTAGAAGCATAAGAATCCAATAAAATAGCTTAAAAGATATACCAATTTTCCAGTGCTGAGGTGCCAGCTTTTCGTGGGTCAGCTTTGGAGAGATTCTGTTCTGGTGGGGGCAGGGGGATGGTGGCATATGGACAGTCACAGAGACCACAGTGTTCTGCTTTGGTTTTGCCGATGCCCCGAGATAAAACACTGACTGTAAAAAAAACTAGGGGGAGGAAAATGTTTATTTGGTGTTTAAATTATAGTCCATCATGGAGAGAAACCAGGGCAGGTGCTGGAGGCAGGGACGTGAGGGCAGAGAAACTAAAGCAGAGACCACGGAGGAATGCTGCTTAGTGGCTAGCTTTCCATGCCTCGCTCAGCTCTGTTTGTTGTACAGCCCAGACTGACCTGCCCATCAGTGACACCGCTCAAAGGGCAGAGCCTTCCTAGATCAATTAGCAATGAAGAAAATGTCCCACAGATGAGCCCACCAGAGGGAGTCAATTCTTCAGTTGAGGTTCCCTCTTCCCAGATTTGTTGAGCTGGTAACAAAAACCAGCCAGGGGACACACCATGGCTATGAGCAGGTGGAATGTTCTTTTGATGTAACCCCACCTTGGCTACAGTCACAAATTCTTCAGTTAGGCACAGTCCTAGGTATGTGTAAAAGAAAGGATCTAGGACAGAGAAGGTCAAGATAACTCTAGCTGTCACAGGGTTGTCCGAGCTGGTCTTAAACTTCCCTTAGTCATCCTTGCTAAGCTGGGACTGTAGGCACATACCACCACACTCTGTGTGGTAGCTAACTTTTACCATCACTGTCACAAAGATACCTGACAGAAACAACTTAAGGAAGGAGGTGAAAGATGCTCCTGGTTCTAGGACAAAGTCTACCATAGCAGAGAAATCAAGATGGCATCTGGTTACCTTGTACCTGTAAGAGATGGTGTTGGAGTCTGGGGATTCTCTTGCTTGCTTTTTGTTATTCTGCCCATAACCCCAGCCCATGGAATGGTGCTGCTGTTACTCAGGATTGGTCTTCCCACCCCAATTGTCCAATCTAGATATTTTCTCATAGGTTCGCAGGTAGGTTTATTCCCGTGTCATTCTAAATCTCCTAAGCTGATAATCAAACACAAGCTTTGTGCAAAGGTATGGATTATATATCATACCTTTAGAGTATATAGCCAGCTGACTTGAGTGACATCATGCCATAAAACCTGGATGGGAATTCCCGAGGCTTCTGTGGGGAGGAAGGAATTGTCTAGACACCAGTTCTAGCCCCTGGTGAGAAGTTCAACCTGCCTCCCTGATACCACTGAGACAACCTGGCTCTCCCTGGAACTATTAGATTGACCTAGCCAGCCCCCCTCCCCTCCTCTATCACTTCACGTGCTCATAACATCTCCTAACATGTCGCCTGTGAGTCCCGCCTCTGGTTAGGTCTAAGGAACAGAAGCTTAAGGGATGAGTTTTCGTCTTTGGAAACCTCTGGGTTTCTGGGATTCTTTCCATTTGATTTGGTTTAAAGTCTCTGTTTCCTGTGGCGAACCAGGAAGTGGTTGCCCGTGGCAGGATGGGTGCCACCATTAACATCTACATGTGGGGCTGATCACAGCCAGTGCCCAAGTGCACCAGCCTGCCCTTCCTGATGGCCTTCCCTGTGGGTCTCAGACTTGTGTGACCAGGCTTCCCATCATCCCGTTAGGAAGTTCCTTGTACTAAATCTCTTGGTGTCGTTTACTTCTGCCCATCCTTTTTGTGATTCTCACTTTGGTGGTCGATCCCTGACGTATGCATCAGGACACTCAGTTTTCTGCCTACGCATTTGTATAATGGAGCCACCTGACCATCCTACGTTAGGATTCAGGATAATGGCGAGAGAGACTAGATGTCCCGTAAAGCCCCTTGGCAGTTGTCAGTGCGGTGCCTAGGAGGGCTGTCCTTCGTACCACATAGACAGAGGGGTAGCGCTGGGGTAGAGTGCAGGGCCTCAAACTATAGTTGACCAGTGTCAAGAATGGGAGGTGGTACTTTGTAGCAGCTTGTATTCTTATGTTAATTTGGGTCCCCCAAACTGCTCATGTGTCCACATCGAAAACACTCAGGGACCCTGCTCCCGGTTGGTTCTGATTGGTTAATAAAGATGCCAACAGCCAATGGTTGGGCAGGCAGACAGAGGCGGGACTTTTAGGATTCCTGGGCTAGGGAAAGAGAAAGAGAAGAAAGGATCCACTGAAGAAAGGGGGGAGGAGGGGGAGAAGGAGGAGGAGGAAGAGGAAGAGGAAGAGGGACTCCACACCTGAGAAGGTGCAGGACAGGGAGGCATAGCCACCATGTAAGGGGGGTGGGGGTGGGGTTCAGCCCAAGAAGGCTGCCATACTGGGTCCAGGGCAGCCAAGGTAGACTACAGAATGTAATAAGTGATAATTCAGAATGATTGCAGGGACGTGGATTAGTCACATGAAGGTTAGGAAGTGGCCCAACCATTGAGCTATTTTAGGCATATCAAAATATATAAAGGCTATGTGTGTGTGTGTTTCATTCAAGAATCCAGAACTTTCGGGCGGGTATCAAGGAATGTGCCATCACGAGATTTACTAAATTTTATACTACAGTACTTCATAGTTCCACCCATCCTGTTCCTATCAGAGAAGACAACCTTGTTGCCCAGCAACGAAATTACATAAACAACTCCATGTCAGTGATAGATGTCCCTAGATAGCACCCTGGCTGACAAAGTCCAGTGGAACTGCCTGATCATGATTACACTGCTGTCCTCAGTCTTTCTGTGCTTTAGTGGCCCTAAGACCTCAGCGTGTGCTAGATCCATCTCTGTCTACGAGGAGATAGAAAGATCCCTGGGTCTTTCTGGTTAGCCAGCCTAGCCTACCCTATTCAGGGACTCCCAGACCACTGAAAGAATTTGTCTCAAAAATGGGGGTGGGGGGTCTTGGAAGGCACCCTGTGAGATGACAGTTGACCTCTGACCTTCATATGCACATACACCCTCAGTAAAGGAAATCAATAAAATCAATGGTTTGTTCTTCCAAAAAGAATCAGCAAAGCTGGTCGTTAGCAAAGCTTACTACACGCTTAGGCATGGGGACTCCAGTAAGACCCTCCAGCAGCGGTGTAATAAACCTGAAGTCTCTGTGCTAGGAAAACAGACAGGAGTTCTCCTGGAGCTTGCTGGCCAGACCGTCTAGCTGATTGGTAGACTCGAAGTTCAGCAAGAGATGGTCTCTCAAAAATTAAGATGGACGTGAACTGGAGAGACAGCAGCAGTTAAGCAGGAGTTAAGCAGGCGGCTGAGGCAGGCAGTTCTATAAGTTGGAGGCCAGCCTGGCTACATAGCAAATGTCAGCTGGTTCTGAAACCCCCTATATCATAATCATGCTATGTATGATATATATATATATGTGTGTGTGTGTGTGTGTGTCTGTGTGTGTACATATATAGTGTGTGTGCTGGAGAGTGGAGCAAAGACTCTTTTCTAAGAAATAACCTAACTGGCTTGCCATATATGGTCATAGTGTTTTTAGCCATTTGTGTTTTTTTTTTAATATTTATTTTATTTAGATGAGTACACTGTCGCTGTCTTCAGACACACCAGAAGAGGGCATTGGATCCCATTACAGACGGTTTTGAGCCACCATGTGGTTACTGGGAATTGAACTCAAGACCCCTGAAAGAGCAGTCAGTGTTCTTAACCTCTGAGCCATCTCCCCAGCCCTAGCCATTTGCTTTTTATGAGCATGATCTAATTAGTTGGCAATTCATGATTGGTTGAAGCTTGACTCCAGCAGTTGGCAGATCCTTGGCTGGTTGCTTGTTTACTGGGGTATTTACTCTTAGATCAGATTATAGTTTGTTTACACATCAATCTAGGGTACAGTTCACTATGACTGGAACCTGCTTTGGGCCAAACAAATCAATTTTGTAGATAGAATTAGACCAAACTTACCTCAGGTTGCCAACATATTTTACCACAGCTTTTTTTTTTTCTTTTTTAAATTTAAAAACAAAGTCTTTAGTATGTAACCCTGGCAGGCCTGGAATTTGCTATGTAGACCAGGCTAGCCTCAAACTTAAGAGATTCATCTGACACTGCCTCCCAACAGGTGGGATCAAAGGCCACCATACTCAGCTTAGCACAATTCTTTTGAGGAGGGGGTTGTCAAGCAAAGCCACTTTACAGTTCTTTTATCATTGGAGAGGGCACCTCAGTCCTGAAAACATCTTAAGACACAGGAGACAGGTTTTTGAGGGAGACACAGGAAAACACAGGGTTTGTCTTGTCTTCTTCCCTCCAAAAACTGGAGCCAAAACTGTAGTCCTGTCTCCAGGGTAGAGGGAAGCTGGTCCAGACCTGTCATCCTTCCTTCATCCACATGCTCACACTGCAGAGCATCCATGGTCCAGGACTAAGGGCAAGCACCTGATGACTTGGATAGCTGTCTGCTGGGGAAAGCCTTCCTGATCACCCACTGGTCCAGGATGAGCCAAGGCTCTTGTGAAACCAGAAAGAAACCAGCACGTCCTTTCCAAAATCGGCATCTCATAGATGATGTAGACAGTGAGAAAAATAAGAAGAGGAAAATTCATCTGTAATCCCTCAGGACCAACCCATAACTAGTGTTTTGACATAAATCTTTTCATACCTTTAATGCCTATTTTAATGGAATTGGATCATATGTCTATAACGCTCAAGATATAATGAGCATTTTCCTTCATCAGAAAAAGTTGGTTTCCAAGCTATTTCTACAACCTGCGTATCTCACGTGCGACTAGTCCCTTACTTAATCATTCTCCTACATCCAAAGTAAGTATTCATTTACTTATTCATGCTGTTGTATTGCTGTGACCAAACATGCAAGCACATACATTCTAAAGGTTAAACCTGTCGTGTTTCTGTTCCTTCCTTCAGAGTCTATATCTTCAGGCTGGATTTCAGGAAATGGAATTCACTATATTAAAAAGCACAAACATCCAGGAACCCTGAAGAGCTAGGTGTTTGGGGCTCACTTGCAAGCTAATCTGTATAAAACTGAGGTTGTTAAATTCTGCACGAACAGCCAAATACGTGCCTGTGAAACCAGGATCCTCAAACATGGATGGAAGACCAGGTCTGATATCTCTCTCCCAATCTAGACTGCCAACATCACAGGGTCCCCTGATTTCCAGTAAATCGTTCTTGGTTGAGAAAGTCAAACACACACAATTTTCAGTTGATTTTTGAGGAAGCCATTCTAGTACTCAATAGAGTCAGATGCTTACAGATTGGCAGGAAGTGTGGATACCTTGATTGTTAGCCACTGTTGAGTGACTGCTGTGACAAAAGTTCACCGCTGGCAGACTACAGGTGGCTCAGAAAGCCAAAATTTGATGGTGAATCTGTTCAGTCGCCCCTGTGGTTCCAACAGACCTGGCTGATCAAATTGGAATACAATAATATTGAAAAGTGTTGATAGTGGTCAGAGACTGTGACTTATCCCTGATTGCTTTGTAATCTTCATCATCACCAAAAAAGAGGGCCAGCCCTCTCATGGACTCTACATATGGGAGCTATCATCTATCTTAGGTGGACATTCTACTTGATGCTTTTATACCCTCTATCCCACAGGGCAGAACCCCTTGAGTGGGAGCCAAGAGTAACTGACTCCATTGGAGAAGATTGGGCCATGCTTTGTACAAGGTGAACTCTTTGCTTGCAAGAGAACTGGCCAGTCACAATTCCGACCTACTGTGGCAGTCTCTGATTGGCAGCAGCAGTCATTCCCGGTATGTCCACCTCACAAAATAGATGTGTCCAACATGGTGATAAATAAGATCCGGGTCATGTAGACTGGGTCAACAGCCTCATTCCAATTGGTTCAAAGGAAAATGGGTTCTTAGAATAAGTATTATGTATTTATACATCACGGCCACAGATTGCCCAATTCACAGACCCAAATAGAGGAGTCTTTAAATGCCAGTTGGGGGTGCTGGAGAGATGGCTCCGTGATTAAGAGCACTGGCTGCTCATCCAGAGGACCAGAGTTCGATTCCCACCACTCACATGGCAACTCACAACTGTCTCTATCTCTGGTTCCAGGAAACTTGACACTCTCTCCTATCCACCAGTCAGCAAGCATACAAAGGGACATACATGACAGGCAAAACACCCATGCATATAAAATTAAAAAAAAAAAAAACAACTTAAAGATAAAATAAAAATAAATTTAAATACCAGTTGAGAGTTTCTCAGTGACACTGAGTGCCTGGGCCACTGGCAACAGCCTGAGATACTATGTCCAGAGCTATGGACAGGTTCTGCCAACAGGGCAGTGACTCACCCACTTTCTGAGTAAACAACCAGAGCTGGTGGACACCAGCACAGTTTTGGTTTGGTCAAGCTATCAGTAAAGCAGTAGAAACTATGTTAAGGCCCGCTTGAAGCCTGTGCCTTTAAGTATTGCTGTGTACTCCCCTAAAAGGCTAGCTGCCCATTTTTTTTCTCCATGTATGATACCACCTGGCCCCACGTAGCTCTGTGTTTGAATAGCCCACTTCCATTTTCCTACTGTGGCTTTCAAGAATCATCTTTAAGGCTGGCCTTTGAACTCACAACCCTCTTGCCTCAGCCTCAGTGCTGAGAGTACCAGCATATCCAGCTAAGGACTCTATATTTTAATTAGTAACCAGGGCTGGAGGGTTGACTCAGCAGTTAAGAGCATAGGTTGTTCTTCCAGAGGACCCAAGGTCAGCTCCCAGAACCCTTACAGTGGCTCACAACCATCTGGAACGCCAGTTCTAGAAAATCTGATGCCCTCTTCTACTCTCCTTGAGCATGGCATGCAACCGGTGTAAACATACATGCCAAAAGAATCCTCTTATACATAAAATAAAAATAAATCTTTAAGAGCTGTACAGTCAGTCAGCTTTGACAGATGACTAGCTGGTCACTGTGTGACGCGCCTCTAGCTTCCCGCTGTCAGACACTCCAATCAGCAAAATCACCTACAGAACCTTGACAGCTTTTTAAAGAGAGTGTTAGGATTGTCAGACCCTCAGGGAGAGTGACTCACAGCTTGCTGGACACTTTCAGGACAGGACAATGTTGTCAGGAAATTGTTCAAAAAGTGCTAATTCTAAAGAAGCCCATACAAAGGCCCAACAGGACATCGAGGTTAGGTAATCCAAGATGGTTCCAGGTCTTTTTTTTCTCCCCCTGCTGGTGGTAGGGGTTAGCTTGCCCTTGACTTCTGGAAGGAACTAGATTGATAAATCTCTCACTCAGCCCAGAAAAACTCAATTTTGTCAGAGATTATCAGTTATCTCCTCTGGTGGAGGTGTCAGAATGTTATGTTAAAAGCCTGGACACCTGTTGTCTGGCTGCAGGCTGGGGCAGAGGAAACAGAAAGGTTGGTGTCCTCCCACTGTGCCCCCATGCTCCCCTCTTATAGACAGTCTACCTCCCTCACCTCAGGCAAGTGTTCCATCTTCTTCAAGAGCAGTTCTGAGTTCTGAAATGTGTAGGTGCTGTCTATCCCGGTTTTGTCCAGCATCAAGGCCTGGTTGAGGCCTCAAGGGCAGAAAATGAAATTCCAGCAGAGCAGTGGTGGCGCACACCTTTAATCCCAGCACTTGGGAGGCAGAGGCAGGTGGATTTCTGAGTTCGAGGCCAGCCTGGTCTACAGAGTGAGTTCCAGGACAGCCAGGGCTAAAAAAAGAAAATGAAATTCCAGTCGCAGTCAAACTAGATAGAGCATTTCAAGGACCTGGTCCAGACAGTCAAGCCAATGATCTGGGGAGATGGGAACTCTGCAGGGTAACAGGGGCTTCACGACGGCTGGACAAAGGGTGCTACCACTGTATGGTGAGAATATTTATTGAGAATGGCTCATTACAAACAAAATATATTTATGTATAAAATCCTCTGCTATGCAAAAGATCCCTTTCATCCTCCTGCGGCTAGAGTGATCAGAACCATCTAGAGTTCCCATGTGGCCTCAGAGCCTATGCTGGGATGCACGGAAGCTGAAGAGTCTGAGAAGCACATGCTATGGTAAGTATCTGATGACAAGGCTTCCTCTAGCCCAATTCATGGCTGGTGCAGTATAACAGTGTGCCCCGTGCCCTGCCTCAGGCAGGTGGATCTCAAAGACAGCAGCTTTCTTGTTATTTTTACAGACACGTGGACCTGATGACCTGTGACTTGCCCTGAGAAGCCATTATTTGGGTCCAGGGACTGAGCATTTTTTAAACGTCCTAGAGGATGAAGATGGCCACCTTCTGTGGAGGCCATTTCCCATGAGCACTCGCGTGGGTGTGTGCCACGCCTCAGCCCATCCACTTGCTGTGAAGGCTTTCCCTCTGCCTATAGTCTCACGGTTCCACCACAGCCTCCTCGGAGGACACCCATACCCATAGCTGCTGTGTGGGACTTCTGAGCTTACATCCAGAGTTCCTTGGGGGCCCTGACCACTCAGCATTAAGACAATGGAAATGAGACCAGATTGAAAACAAAACTACTCTCTGAAACCCAGAGCAGCTGCCTAGCCGACAGCACCTCCCTTCAGCCCAAGGCTTCGTCTAATATTGACCAATAATATGGGTAACTGGTCTTGACTGCCCTTGTAAACACAGACCACCTCTGTCCCCCAGACTACCATGAGGGGGCAGCTAGTAGGAGGGGAAGCAGCTACTGCCACGTCATGCCTTGAGTACTGAAAGTCCAAGGCCCCTGGAGGACAGTGACGGTGAGAGGCCGTTGGGGGTACCCTTTATTCTTCACCAGGGAAAGCCCATGAGGAGTGGGCTCCCTGGTGTCTTTAGAAGTGACTCACTCACTTGTCTTTGGTGCAGCTTCAGCATGCAGACTGCTGGCCAGGCCAGGCCAGACCAGCCATCTTATTAAGAAAGGATTTGGACTGGCTGAGGTGCCCCATGTAAAGAAGGGTTAGTGGTTTCAAAGTACCTGTATCTATTCTTGTCTGACTCCCCACACAGTGGAGACCGGAGTCTCACTAAAACACCCTTGCTACCAAGAGCAAAACAACACAAATTAACTACCTCTAGTGGATGCTACCTGCTGTGTTGTGTGACTCTGACACTGCCTCTCTTCAAGACAGAAGAGACCCGGTATTCTGTGCAAATGCTCCTGGTGTGCGCACCAGGGTGGGTAGGGAGCTGCCTGCTGTTTTAGGAGCCCGGGCCCTCTAGCACCCAGCCTCAGAAGGCTCCCAGATTTAGAGGGCAGGTCTTGCTGAGGAAGTCAAGCTGGTATCAGGAGGCCTTGTGGAGGCAGGGGCTCTCTGGGGAAGTCTCTAGTCAACTTCTTGTTCCTAAAACATTCTCTTCCCCTCTCACCCATTCGGCCCTGCCCACTCGTAAAAGCTTTCCACTCTACAGAAGGTACCTAGAGGCTAAGAAGGCATCGGCATCCCAGGGGTCGGAGAGCCTCAGAGTGGCTGTGAGGTATGCTTACGCTGCATGATAACAAGGCCTAGTAAGCAGTCCCAGAGACCTGAGTCCATCAGAGGCAGGACAGAGCAGTGAGACCATCCACTATGGCTCAGAGTGGCCCAGAGCCACAGCCCGGAATTTGCATTGCTCTTCCCAAACACGCTTTTCTTCCGGGGTTCCTGCCTTGGGCACAGCTGGAGGCAGACTTGAGGTCTTCCACGGGGCACAGCTGGAGTCAGTCTTAGGGTCTTGAGAGATAACCCCCTTTTGATGCTCTTGAGTTGTCTCCAGCAACTACAAGGTGTTTAGGACGAATGGCATGATGACACTGGTGGACAAAGCAGTCACAGAGTTCCCAAGAACGTTGCCAAACAGGCTGAGGCTACAATTCTGAACCCCAGCCCCAGCATCCCTGGGCATGGGCATCCTGAGTGGGCCTGGCTGAGACAGAACACAGGGTCTGAGGACCTGGCATGCCAGGCTCCTGCTGTCAGCTGTCCAGGTAGACAAAAAGGATGTCCTCATCTGTGCCATAGCTAGTTCTGGCCTCCTCGAAGTTACTGATGCTGGTGCTACACATTCCTGCTGAGGGTGGAAGAAGAACAGAGTTGGATCAGTGGGTGGGGGAAACACCCGCTCCTGGTACTCAAGGGGACTGGATGGGGTCTGTGTTCTACCTGCCCTGCCACCTCTCAGCTCAAGCCTTCCTTCCTTAGGGAAGCTCTCCTGCCCACTCTGACCTTCCTGAGTCAAGTCTTTCTTTTGACTCCTTCCCAGTTTAGTGGATAAAGAAAGCAAGCCCCAAAGGGAAGAAAACAGTCTGTTCCAGGATGTACGTCCTGGTCTGGTCAGAGAAGTCCTCCTCTAGGATTGTCCACGGCATGAGGGCAGTGGACAGTCTACAACAAGGGCAGGGTCTGGCCAGACTCTCTAGCTTGGGTGCTGGCTACCCTGTGAAGCCCAGGAGGTAGGCCTGCAGAGGTGGGGAGCTGAGTAGACAGAAGCTGGCTTGTCTGTATGACCCAAGGGGCAAGCCCTGATGACAGAACCCCAGGAGGAACAGGGGCTTTGGAGTCGGGCATCGGCCATACCAGCTTACAGGGAGGAAGCTGTGCAGTCTGGGAACAGGGGACAGTAAACACAGGCCACCCCGGCCCACCTGCCCCCAGGCACTCACGGTCAGCATAGGCTGGGTTGTTATAGAAAATGCAGCCTGTAGCCCTGTTATAGCCGCGCAGAACGATGAAGTGGCCCTGGTAGTCGGGGGTGCGGCAGAAGCAGCGGTGGCCACTGGGGGTGAAGCAGCAGTACTTGACAGGGCTGGAGCACAGGTCACAGTGTAGCACCCCGGAGTTCACCAGCACGATAGCCACGTGGCCCTGTGCCAGGTGTGCTTGGATGTCCTGCACACTCACTGTGCTGTGGGCAGGAGGGAGGTTAGCCAGTGCCAGTGTGGCCATGTCCCCATCTCCCAGATTGATGTCCCCAGTTTGCACCTACATCCCAGTGTTACAATACGTAAGGACTTAGCTTGTCTGCCCTCTGCCCTGAGCTCCCTGCAAGTGGCAATTGTCCTGTCTTGTCACTGTGACCCAGGCAAGTGGAGGTGGGAAGGCTCACCATTTCTCTACTTGCACCTTGCAGGCCTTGGCTTGTGCAAACAGCTGGTTCACTCGGGTCTCCTCCGTGTCAAAGTGCTTCCTATAGAAGGACTGAAGAGAGGACAGACTGGAGTCACCCATCCTGGATGCACACACTCCATTTAAATGAAACAAAGACCGGTTTATAGAAGTAGGTGTAAAAGCATACAGAAGCCCTACTGATGGGCGAGCGGCTTTACCCAGCATGCCCAGGAAGAAAGCCGTGTCTGTCTCTGGCTGGAGAGTGGACAGGAACATACAGGGGCACGAAGAAGGGGCTCAAGAGACAAGGAAGCGTTAGATTCAGAGGACTTGGTCAGGCCATTCTCTGGTAGACATGAGCAGGAGGGTAAAGCAAGGCTGTCCTCCTAACCCCCACCAGGACGGCTCAGTTATAGCCCAGTGTAGCCAAGTGTGGTTCACAGAACATACTCTGCTTGGTGCCTCATGTGACCAGAGAGAGCCCCAGGAGGCAGGCCAAAGACATTCTGTTCCCAGGTCCCCTTCTCTGTCTTAAGATTTAGTAGCCTTCTTTACCTGGCATGGAAGGTTCAAAGAAGAATTAGGCTGACTGCCACTGGCCACCACGTGACAGCCGTTCTGCCAACGAGGCCTGCAGAGACTACTCTGCCAAGTCTTGGCGCCTGGGCCAAGATCGCCTCAAGGGCAGGTAAGCCTGGATCTGGCTTTCCAAGGGATCGGAACAAGCTGGTGTGTTGGCACAGCCATCACGGTGGCTTTATTTTTCTAGAGAGGAAAACAGTGAGGAAGAGGCAGAAACGCCGACAGGCAGCTACCGTGTATTCTTCTAGAATGCCAGTTACCCTGGTGAGAAGGAAGAAGACAAGGCAGCGATAGTCACGTGATCAGCGTACTCTGTGGCCTTCGACCTGCCCTGTCCTACAGTGGAGAAAGACTCAGAAAGGCAGACAGAAGTCAGGACTCAGCCTGTAGATGTTCCACACAGCGAGACCTCAGGGCCACCTGTCTGTTGTCTGTCTGCCACTGCCGTTGGTGCCTGTACCCCTGTGCACACACTTGAGGGTCCAGTCTTTGAACATTCTCTCCTGTAACAGTGATAACTGGGGAGCCTCGAAGGCCCACCCAGGGACCAGCTGCTCACCTGGTTCTTGTAACCCTTGTCAACACCCAGAGTCTGGGTACAGAAGCGGTGTCTCACACCAAAGTGGCGCATCAGGTAGGCCAGGTCGATGGTCCAGATGCTTCTGGTCAGGTGCAGCTCCCGCAAGGCATGTTCAAACTCCCCGTCGTCTAGCTGGCCCAGGTACCTGAGGGCAAGGGGCACAGGGGTTAGCTTGTTCTTGAAGCAAAGCTAGACTAAGTCACACACACCCCGTGTGAGAGCCACGGGTGCTGCTCACACTTCTAATCCTTTATCGTGAACCCCCATGGCATGCCACATAGAACTGAGTACAGCCTGAGGTTTTCAGGGCTCAGGCAGCCTGGGTGGGACATGGTCTGGCCCCCAGAGGGAAGGGCCTGGATCTTGTTTTTTGTATCTCTTATGGACTATGTGAACCTGGGGAAGTTGCTGCTCTTTCTGGCCTCACTGACAGCGTATCAAAGATGAAACGCTTAGATCACAGACATGGTTTTCAAAAACTGCAGGCACAAGTCACTCTGTGACGCTCCATCTTCCCCAGAATCCTAGTATGGGAGAATGGATCCGGGTCTCCATCTTCCCCAGAATCCTAGTATGTAAGATATACGAAGGAGAACGGACCTGGGTCTCCAGACAGCCAGTTAAAAATTCCTGCCGAAGATAATGAGGTACCAGTCCTTTCTGGCTCAAACTATCAAGGTATATATTTATGCAGTATCCCAGTGACCTGATATCTGAGGGGTGGGAGATGCACCAGCTACCCAACCTGAACACCTGGGACTTCCCTGACCACTCCGAGCTCCCAGGCATCACCTGAGTGAACACACTTGGGCAGCCTGACCCACCCTTTGTCCGTATTTAAAATATGCCAGGGCCTAAATGGAAGCTGGGCCTCTTCTAGGGTTCAAACAAAGCCAGCCCATATAGATGCTGGCTCCCATCCAGGTTACGGCCTGTTTCATCCCTGAGCCCACACAGGTGTGGACACTCACCGAAGCACCATCCTGGAGCAGGCCAGGCCACAGTCCCAGTGATACAGCTGCTGGATGATGGGCACTGGCAGCTGCACAAAGTCCCCTGCAGAGAAACGAGAGTGAGGTCTCAGACACTCTGCACAGTGCCCACCAATGCCAACCCCCATGGAAGCACCACGACAGCCTCCACAGAAACTCTATAGCATTCAGGGCCTTCCCACAGTTCGCTATCCTTCCGCCACCAGCACTTTCTCCTACACACCAGCCACAGCCAGTAAGCCCTGCACACCATCCTCCTGGGTGCTGGTCCCCACTTTACAACAAAGCAGTGTTCGCTGCTGCCCGGCATATCCAGTTTCCTCTGAGTCACCAGGGCCCACTCTACGCTGCATCGGCCTCTGCCATGACCCCACAAACTTGGCATGCAGGGGGCTCTCTGCACACAACTTCCTAGATGCTTTTGGCTCCCCACAAGCTAACACCCACCCACCTCACTCTTCTAAAGCGCTGCCCCCCTCTGCAATGAACCACGAGGTCTGCCTGGCTCAGGTTCCCAGGGTGAACAAAGGGGCAGACCATGGCTGAGAGAAGGGGAATGTCACACAAGCTAGGTAAGCAGAATGCTCCTCCAAACTCCAGCTAGCACTGTCCCTGGGCAAACCTTTCAGCCTGTCCACTCTGAGCAGTGAAAGTGGAACAGAAAGAGCCACACCTAGGCATTCTGGTACCACTGACTGACTGGGGGGAAGGAGGAGGCAACTATCCTCCTCTCACTGGATTGAATTTTGCTATTCCCAATTTTCCATGAGTCTGGCACATGTGCTCCAGTAGTGACCAGTAACACAGCAAGGTGCTGTCCCAGTGTGTAGCAAGAGCAGATACCCAGCAGCTTTGGTTAGTACAGCGATAGGGTATGCCTCAGAGAAAATAACACGGATGGCAAAGACAAACAGCATTCCCTGAGGCCCTGAAGGGAGGACAAGCTGACACGTGACCTGTGGGAGCTTAGCCGGTGAACATGCACAAAGTTCATTCTAGCTGGGCATGGTGGCACAAATTTATAATCACAAGGCTTGGGAGGCTGAGACAGGAGGAACATAAGGCCAGTCTGGCTAGAGAGGAAGGACTACACTCTCTGCCCCCCCCCCTCTCTCTCACACACACACACACACACACACACACACACACACACACACACACGGAAGGGAGAGCAGGGAATCCAGAGTTTAAAAAAATATCAGGAGGGACTTCTTTATACTGGTCACCACTTACTGACACATGAAAACCCAGTCAACTAGAATTCTTCCAGGCGCTCCTCTGGACCAGGTAACCAGCTCTGTACAAAGCCTACCAGGCCAAGCCCTCTCTTATCACTCTGTTGTGTGTCAAAAAAAGAGAACGAGTCACTAGCCAGAGGCCTGATGTCTTGACTCTTTGCCTTCTGCTCTCCTGTATCCTCAGGGACTGGCTGAAAGGCCACTGTTTCTAGGGCCTTCCCTAACCTCAGGCTGATTATTCCCCATCCCTCTTGTGCAATCTTTTAAACCTGAGTTCACACTTAATGTTACAGAATGTAGATCTTATCCAGTCTTTACTCCAGGAAGCTCTAGGCCTACATCTTTCCAAGGCCCTTGACCTCTTAACATTTTGTAGATTTCACCTTGCCTGTCCCCTTCCCAAATCCTGTCCCTGCGCACAGCGGGGAGAAGAATTCTGTCTCTAGTTTCTAATCCTCAGAGTCCTTGGGATACGCAGATGGCTCAGTGGATAAAGAGCTCAGGCGTGACGACCCGAGTTCAGATACCCAGAACCCACACCACCCAGTAATCCCAGCAAGCGGATGGAGACAGGAAGTCTCTAGAGTGAGCTGGCTAAGCAGACTAAGAGAAACAGCAAACTAAAGGTTGGGTAAGAGACTCTGCTTCACCATATAGGAAGATACCTGAAGTCAGCCTTGGGCTTCCAGATGCATGCACACACATGCATTCATATGGATGAGAACATACACATGCACTACCCTACCCTACCCTACCCTTAATCTTACCCTTAAACGTAACCTTACCCCTTACATTATCACTAACCCACTACCCACCCCTACCACTATTCCAACGAAATCCAAACTCCACCTCAACCCCAAACCCTATCTGCAATATCCTCTGCCCTCTGAGAGGAGAGAGCACACATACGGTATACAGTGACACTCACAAGCAAAACAAAACAAAAAACCCTCATGCACACAAAAATTGAAATAAATCTTTAAATAAATAATAAGAAAAATCAAAAGAAATTGGGTCTTTGGAGAAGTAACTGTCCAGTTCCATGAGGTTTCTGAGTTTGGGTCTTATAAAAGGTCAGGAAACACTAACCTAGGCTTTGCCTTAGCTGCCTTTCTAGTTGCAGTGATGACAGACCCTGACGAACATAACTTAGGGGGAAAGGGCTTATTTTAGCTCACAATTCCAGGTTACACCCATCGTTTCTGGGACGTCACAGTGGTTAGAGACAGTCAGTCATATCATATCCAAAATCAGGAACAGACAAGCAAAGAGTATACACATGTCTGTCCTTCCCCCTTTCTATCAGTCTGGGGCCCAACCCACATTTGGGGTGACTCTTCCCAGCTCAATTAGCCCGTTAAGAAAATCACTCATAGGCAGAGTTAGACATCTCCTTACTAAGATTCCTTTCCCACACCGTTCTAGATTCTATCAGGTTGACAATTAAAAATAAATGGGTGGAGATTCCTCAGCAGCTAAAAAAGTACTGGATGCTTTTGCAAAGGACCCAGGCATAGTTCAGTTCCAGCTTATAGCCAGCTGTCTGTTAACTCCCATTCAGGGCATCCTTGACATTCTCTTTCAGCCTCTGAGGTTACCTGCATGCAGACAAAACACCCAAGACACATAAAACTTTATAAAGTAAATCTTAGAAAGAAAGCTAACAACCATAGGCCTTTTTTTTTTCTTTATCTTTCTTGTGTTCTGTTAGAGGACATATTATTTCTTCCTTTCCTCTCTTCCTGCCATGTAGGCATATCTAGAGAGTCTAGCAGGAATGGATGGATCTTGTACTGAACTTGCCAGCGTCTTGATCTTAGAATTCTCGGCCTCCAGAACTGTGAGAAAATGAATTCCTATTGCTTATAAATGTTTCAGTTGTACGAATGAACTTGGAACACCAGGGAACTGGCTCGTCTCATTTGTGGTTCCCTTGCCTAGTGTCTGATGCTTAGTACTCACTCACTATTACACTTGAGGCTGGGGGGTGTAGCCCTGGTCTAGCACTGTTCAGGACCTAGGTTCAATCCCCAGTGCTACAAATTAAAAAAAAAAAAAAGGAATGGGGAAAAAAAGTCACACTGAGGTGACGTAAACCTTGGTCTCCAGGGACTTATATGCTAAAACAGTTCTCTCACAATATGCTAGAGGAAAACACTCTACAGGGTGTGGCACTATCGAGATGGGTGTCTTCCCTTTTCAGAACCCTCACTGAGGCTGCAAATATCTCTGATCTACTCAGGGTAGCTGACTGCTACCCAGGGCTTGTTTTTATCTAACCAGTGGTCTGGAATGTTGCTTTCTCATCTCTGAAATCCAAATCCTCTGTGTTCTCTCTCTCCTGCCCCCGATCCCTGTGTGTGTGTCTATGTGTGTGTGTGTCTCTCTCTCTGTCCTTCAACAAGCTCTTAGAGGAGGCATCTGCCTTCTCCCTGATCAGCCTGAGAATTTTGTTGTGGCCATATAGGGCCAGGGCTGCCTCCTTCCAACCCAAACCCAGAGCTAGCACTCATTTAAGCTGTCAAAAAGGTTTTGGGCTGCTGGGCGGTGGTGGTGCACGCCTTTAATCCCAGCATTTGGGAGGCAGAGACAGTCGGATTTCTGAGTTCGAGGCCAGCCTGGTCTACAGAGTGAGTTCCAGGACAGCCAGGGCTACACAGAGAAACCCTGTCTTGAAAAACCAAAAAGAAAAAAAAAAAGAAAAAAAAAGAAAAGGTTTTGGGCTAATTTTGGTTTCTTAAGGCTCTACCCTTTGAAATATCTACTTGTCACTACAAGTGCCCATTAGTTCTAGGCCTCCAGATCACAACCCTCTGTTGGAGGCTGCCTCCTTACTCCATGGCCCAAGCTCTGCTTCTGATTAGTTGGGCTATGCCCTCTAAAATGTGGTATAGGATAGCTGCTCCTCAGGGTCCTAAGAGACTCAGGTGTCTTTCCTCTTTCACTCAGCCTAGAACCTGTAGATCCCGAGGCCTCCCAAGGCAAACATCCCTGCTAAGCTATCCTGATCTTACTTAGCACAGGGAAGATGCTTTCTGGGGCTATGTGATAAGGGTAGAGGCAGCCTTGGTATTTGTCCTGATAACAGCTTTAGCATTCAAAGCCCAAAACTGCTTCGGATATTGATGCCTTAAGTCAAGACAGTCCTCCACCTGAGAGCTAGGGTCTGCTTTGGAGAAAGCCTTGGCCTAGCTTCAGCTGTCTGGTTGTCACAAGAGAAAGAACTGACTAATTCTTCCTGGTACTTTAACCCTCTCAGCCTGTCTGCTCCACCTCAAAGGGTACAGAAAACGGCAGTAGCCTACTTTGTCGGGATTTATGAAAATTAACTCTATGCTATCTATAAACATTTTAATACTGCATCTACCTTAGTGCCTTACACAAGTGCGCCATTATCTGCTGAGGCTAAGAAAGGGCAATGAGCTAGTCAAAGTTCACAGCAATAGCTAACTGGAGGAGTAAACATGTAATCCCAGTACAGGTCCAAGCCCAGCTCCAGGTTACAACCAGAAGGAAACACTCCCTGAACATGAAGCCACTCTCCAACTGACACTAAAGGGTTTGGGTCCCACACCCTGTGACCCCTCCCCTGAGATGGCACCTCGCTGTTTACAGTTTATTAATATCAACTCTTGTGCCTTAAGCAGAGCTCTACCATAACTTCCCGCTGTCCCCACTTCGTGAGTAACCCAAGGGGCTCGGGTTTCCTCAGGGCAGAGGGAACCAGTGAGCAAGTAACCAAAACAGTAGCAAGACAAAAGCGCTGAGTTTGGGAAACCAGAGAAAAAGACCTTCCCTTTGCTGAGTGCTCTCAGACCATTCTTTTTTCCCCCCTTTCCCGGCCTCAGGCTTTCTACAGTTCCCCGGGGAACAGGATCACCCAACGTGCTTCAAGCAGAGCTATTCGGTTTCTGGGCAAGGTTGTGCCTTTTTTGCCCATTGGACTTTTCCACTTGACGGCTCTCCGAATTCCCTGGGCTTCAAGCCCCGGGAGATTCAGAAACAACCATAAGTGGAGGACAGGAGATGAGAGGGAATATCCACCTAGCTAGGACCGGCTAGAAGCTCCAGGCTGTGCTGAGGCCGAAGACGACCCAAGGTCGCGCGCGGCCAGACCCTGCCCGGCTCTAGGGCGGAGTCCCCCTCAGTTCCCCCGATGAAGGCAAGGCCCTTAAGAGAGGCACTGACCGGGCTCGAGCGGCTGCCCCGCTACCTCTGCCTCCGTCCTCATGACCCGGGTGGCGCAGGGCGCCCATGGCCCCGGCCTGGAGCTGATTGCAGCTGCGACTTCTGCTGGGCAGCGAGCGCGGCCAGTGAGCCCAGAGGTCCTCCGCCGCCGCCACCGCGGTTCAGACCCGGGTAGGCGGTGGCTAGGCCGCCTCAAGCCACGCCTAATCCCTTCCAGGTCTGGGAGCTGGAAACCCGCCCCTTCCATAAGCCACGCCTCTTCCCTTCCACCCAACTTCGCTTCCAGACCCGGCTACCCGCAGGTCCTTCCCCGAAACGCTCCGGTGGCCCCGCCCCCTCTGCTAGCCCCGCCCCCAAAGCGACGTTGACTCCCTACAAAGTACCTAGCACTAGTACCTCCGCTAGCTCTGTTCTTTTGCAGCCTCGGATGTAAGCTCTGGTCCTTCGCAATGCCTCATCGAGACTCCAGGGAATCCTTTTCCGACTCCCTTTAGGTCTTCTTTCCTAGACAATGAATAATGATAGTTCCCAGTACTCAGTGCATCCCTTACCTGACGATGACCGGATCCAAAGCTTAAATTCCTAGTCCAAGCCTCACTTCCTGTCTCCCCTGAGCATTGGGCTCAAGCCCAGATCCCGCCCAATCCGTCACTACAGTACTCAGTAAGCATGGGTCACCATGTTCTTTTATGGGCTCGAGGATTGATGTTTCCGGCGGTCCCCGGGCCCTCTCCAGTGCCGGAACTATAGTGCTAGAGCCCTGGTTTCCCCAGCCGGCTAAGTGAGAGTAAAGGGCAAGTAGGCTTAAAGGAAAGGGAGGGGCCTGCGCAAGGCATTCTGGGAGCGCGTGGTGTTCGCGATACTCGGGCCCGTCGTTTCCTCGCCTCACGCCTTCGCCTTCTAACGTTTGTGCCGGAACCGAAAAAAAAAAAAGCCTGAAGTTAGTTGGTGAGGAGAGGCGGCTAACGGGAGAGAGGAGACCAGAGCTCCCGCAGAGGGTTAGGAGCTGGTGGGAGGGACGCTGCGGAGGAAGGAGGTCAGCGGGGCATAGCGGAGGGCGGGAAGCCAGGGCCTCTCCAAATATCATCTCACTAGCTTTGGAACAGTTATTAATTTACGCCTAGTCTGCACGTTCGGTGCCTTTCCAGGTCACTGATTTTCGAACCTTACAAGTAGTCATTTCTTAGTAATTATCTCCTTTCCTTCTGGATCGTCCTTTTCATCCCTGCTCCACTCGCTTTCCTGCACTGGCCCTCTCCTGCTTTCCACGCTGCTGCAGAAGTTTTTTAGCAGGTTGCTCTGCTATACGTTCGATCCACTTTGTAGATGCTACTAATTTTTTTTTTTGAGCCATTGGCTATAATCCTGCGATGTTTCCCTACCATTTTCAGCACGAAACCCACACTCCTAAAGTTGAAAGCCGTGGTTCCTCACCGAGAAGACTGTGTTTTAGCATCTTTGTAGTCTTCTCCTGAAATAGGTGGTGTGCTCCGGTCTTGAGTCGTTCCCTCTCTCAGCATTTTTAAAGCCCCGTGCGTAGTCTTTGTCTTTTAATGAGACTTTTAAGTCGAGCGTTTTACCCAATTTTCCTGCCTGAGCATTTCCTGTTTATTATAGCGCGGAGCCTTGACAGTTTTGCTCTGCTTTTTGCTGGGGAGTCAAAAAGCTGAATTGAGAAGCACGACGTCTTTTTCTAGATCCCTCTGGGTTTAGATCTAAATGTACGATCAGGTATTCTAGTCTCTATCCAAATTCGGTTGCTGAGTACTTGGAATATCACTGGTGTGACTGAGGGGCTGAGATTTTTTTTTCAATTTGCATTTTAACTACTTGTAAACTCCAGGACCATATCATAGTTGTTTTATTGACTATAAAGGGTCATATGGCTGAGATGAGAAAGGAGATACTCCTTGTTCCCATTAGCTTTCTTTGTTCAACTTACCATCCTTCCCTACCTATCTGTTGTGCTATTCTGCCGTGGTAGTTCCTTCAAGTCAAGAGCCTTCCACAGAAGATTCGGCTCTGACATAATTTGCAAAGCCTGTGGAATGCCTAGTCCTTAAGCTCCGAAAGATAACCGTTGTCTCTCTTTCACTGTAGCACGGGAAGAGCCCTGCCAAGATGTCTATTGGTGTGCCGATAAAAGTCTTGCACGAGGCGGAAGGCCACATAGTGACATGTGAGACCAACACTGGCGAAGTGTATCGAGGGAAGCTCATCGAAGCAGAGGACAACATGAACTGCCAGGTACCCAGCTTTGCACCTGGGGCTGTGAAGGAACGGTGGCGTCTATCCTGGGGGATAAGAAAGGTGTACTTGGAGGTCTTAATGAAGTTAATCTCACCGGACAGTTATTAACGGAGTGCTTTATTGACAGGCTCTGAGACTGTATGTCGGTAGAGACTTAGCCTTGAGGCAGAAAAGTCCTTTAACAGCCTGGTGTGATAGTACATGTATATCCCAGCACTTAGGAGGCTGAGGTTCCAGTTCAAGGCCAGTATGGGCTCTATAGCAAGACCGCACTGTTATTGGTGGGGAGTCAAAAGGCTGAATTGAGAGCACAACCTGTTTCCCTAGATTTCTCTAGGGTTTGGTCTGTATGTACTATCAGGTAGCCTTTGGGCAAATACTGTTGCTGAGTACTTGTCTATAAACCAACCAGATATGTCTAACTTTCTGTCTCATCTCTTAGAGTCAGTCCGGTTTGGAACCAGTGTCCCCTTCCCAGTACAGTTTATAATTTGCAGAATCTTCTGCTCACATATGGTGTGCGCTTACTTTTGTCTTGGAGAAAGTTTTATCTGATAAAACTACCAAAGTTTTGGCAATATGGTTTTAGATTTTTTTTTCCCATCAATTAAGAACTTGAGCTTTGGAATCAGAGAATTCCCTGATTCCAAACTGAGTTGGGCCATAATTATAGGACCTTGAGTATCCTGGTCATTTATTCTCCCCTCTCTAAAATGAAGATGGAGTTGGTTTGTCTCCTCTGTGCTGTAAATTCCAGCCCAGAATTAAATACACAGGAAAGGTGTTGGGGAAGTGGCATGAAGGATGCCAGTGACCGAGTGCGATTACAGAAATGATTGGTTACCTTTCTTGTTGCTGTGATCAAATTCCTGACCAAAGCAACTTGAGGAGGAATTTATTTTGACTCACAGCGTGATGATACAGTCTATTGCAGAGGAAGTCGAGGTGGCAAGAACTTGGGGTGAGTCCTAGTCACGTTGAATCTGCAGTCAGGAAGCAGAGATGAGTGTCTGGACTTAGCCCCATTTCTACTTTTCCCCTCCACCCAATCTAGATAATCCCTCTCAGACATGCCTGTCCCTTCAGAAATTCTAAATCCATCGAGTCGATAATATTAATCATGGTGGCAGGAGAGTCTTCAATCCAGGGAAAGGAAGGCAGACTGAGGAAAATGCGCCTCAGACTGCAACATGACGCTGAGGAAGTTTCGCCCAAGTAAGAGGAGTAACTGGAGGCAGCAATGGCCTGGCTCCGGTGTTTCTGCTGTGGTCAGTCCCTGGCAGCCTGTGTGGAGGGAGGGCTGCCACAGTGGGAGTCCTTGGTGGCAGCTGGAGGTTGTCAGCTGCACACTCCTCCCTGTTGTCTCCTGAAAGGGTGAATGTAGTATCCCGAGACTGCTCCAGGTCTAGCGATGTTAGAGAAGAGATAACGCCTGTTAGCAGCAGCCAGTTCTGTGCTTTGCTGTTGGAATGAATATGTAATGTCTTGCTATATTCCAAGTGAGAAAACGAAAGGTTGAGGAGGTACAGTGCCTTGTTTAGGGTCACCCCTGTGGGTAAGGGGGCCTGACTGTTGCTTTTTAGGGTTTGTGTTATTTTTCTGTGGCTGCCATACTGTACCATTAGAACAGTTCCAGAAGGATGAATCTGTCTTGGTAAGGAGGCACAGTAACAGCAGCAGGAAGCTGAGAGCTGACATTTTCAATAGACAGCATGAAGCAAAGAGCGCAAACAGGAAGTGTCAGAGGGTGCTCAAAGTCAGTCCCCAGTGACATCTTTCAGCAAGGCTACATCCTCTCGCGCCCCCCCCCCCCCAAAAAAAAAAGTATCACCAACTGGGGGCCAACTGTTCTGACACTTTTCATTTAAACAACACAGTTGTGCTGGTTAGGTTTTTGTCATGAGTTTAAAAAGGGGAAACCTCAATTGTGAAAATGTCCCCATCAGATTACCCTCTAGGCAAGTCTGTGGGACATTTTTTTGATTAGTGGTTGATGTAGGAGGGCCCAGCCCATTACAGACTATACGGGTTGTATCTGGGGGGTATAAGAAAGGTAGGTGAAGGCCAAACATGGTGATACAACACCTTTAATCCCACCACTTTCGAAGCAGAGGCAGGACAACCAGGGCTACATAGAGAGGTTATCTCAAAACAAAACAGGGTGTGGTGGTGGACACATCTCTGTGAGTTCAAGGTCAGCCTGTCCTACAAAGCAAATTCCAGGACAGCCAGTGCTGTTACACAGAGAAACAAAAAAAAACAAAAGTGTGTGTATGTTGAGCATGAGCCTGGAGGGCAAGTCAGTAAGCAGCATTCCTCTAGTCTCTGCTTCAGTTCTTGCCAACTTGACTCCTGCCTTGGCTTCCATTAATGACGGACTGTGATCACGATGTGTGTGCCAAGTAAACTCTTTCCCCTTCTCTCCCCAGGTTACTTTTGGCTGTGATGTTTGTTAGAACAATGCAAAGCAAACTAAAACAAGATTTAGCTTAGAGTTGGGTGGTGTGTGTGCGCACACGCATGCCCTCCTTCCCCTCTGCTGGTAATGGAACCCAGTGCCTCAGGCAAGACAGGTTAGCACTCTCCCACTGAACTATACCGCCTGCCAGTTTAGGATTGCTTGTGAGATCCTAATCTGATCTCTAACACTTGATTGTCCTGCCTCAGTGTCCATTCTGTAATTTTAGGTAAGAGCTACCCCACCCAGCTGGGAGGCTTTCTGAAGTCCTGTACTGCTTGGTTTCCTTCCAAAGGAAGGTCCTGTGAGGCGTGGCTGAGTTAGTGCTGCAAGGTCCTGAGCTGTAGTCATCTGCCTTTGTGCTGCTTTTTCGGTTCCAGCCCTCTCAGTTAGGATGTCTTTGGCTATTTTAGGGCATTAGGTTTTTAATAAAGATTTCAAACAGTGACTATTAATTTGTTTATTATGCTGCTTTATATAAAAAAACTTGCTCATTTTAAGGACCTCATACATTCCAAATGTAATGTGTAAGAGTTTGAGCCAGGCAGTGGTGGCACACACCTTTAATCCCAGCACTTGGGAGGCAGAGGCAGGCGGATTTCTGAGTTCAAGGCCAGCCTGGTCTACAGAGTGAGTTCCAGGACAGTCAGGGATATACAGAGAAACCTGTCTTGAAAAAACAAACAAACAAAAAAACAAAACAAAAAAAAGAGTTTATTTGACATACACATACTAAGCTGAATTTATCTGACTAGATGATCATGGTATTCTCAGAAGCACAGCCCACATGATCTTGGTATTACCAGGTTGCAACTTGGAAAGTAGTATGTCTTGTTTGTGAGTTTTATGTCTTTCTTAAAACCTCTTCAAAATCAGTGATGAACTAACAGGTGAATGCTTATTTTGATTTACTTGTAGAGTCTGAACACTTGTATCTCTCTGGGACGGTGATGGCTCCTCCAGGTTCCCCTGCTGTCTCCTTTCTTGTCCCTAGTCCTTTAGAAATGAGGGCATCCTTTGAATATCTTCCCTGCATAACATTTTCTTATAAACTTGGGGGCAGTGCCAGGCGAGGTAGAAGACTTAGAGACAGAAGAGGATTCCATTATAACCACTTCTTTCTCATGAATATTAACACAGACTTCTTTACCTGTGTTGCTTGTGTATATTTTAATTAGAGATGACTTAGAAAAATTATGTAGTGGGATGTTTTTGCAGTGCTGGGAGTAGACTCCAGCAAGTACTCTTCTCTACTCAGCTATGCCTCTGTGCCTTTGTGTGGTAGCTTCACAGTAGGAAATGGGCATTGGTCCAACTAAGCTTGATTAGAAAGCCAGACAGCTAGTAAGTACTTGGCTGAAAACCTGGATTCCTGCGCGTCTAATAAAGGTACATTCAGGTGTGAAGCCAGGGAGAAGGAATTCTCTGCATTCAGATACAGAAGGTCTTAGTAAGTGATGTTCTTAGGTGCTAGAGAGATGGCTCAGGATTTGGGAGCACTGGCTTCTCTTTAAGAAGACCTAGGTTCAATTATCAGCACCCACATGGCAGCTCATAGCCACCTATAACTCCAGTTCCAGGGAATCTGATGTCCTCTTCTGGCCTCTGAGGGCACCTGCATACCTGTGATACACGCACATGCATATGCACTAAAGTTTTGTTGTTGTAATGATCTTACCAACATCATGGTGTAAATCTGCCTTCTTTTAGGGTCCCAAGAGCATTGGCACTTGGTAAGGAAGCATTGTGTCATTGAATTGCATACCTAGAACTTGATTGTTTGAACATAGCTTTGTCATAGCATGTTTATGTCATTTAAAAGTATAGCATGGATATGTATGAAATCTGTGATGAGTTCCCAGAAATGGAACTTTGTAGGTCAGACACTTTTGGGCATCTAGTTTGGACAGGAAGATTGAGATCTTTGATCTCCACTGCATGTACCCCCACCACTTAAGGTGTGGCATTAGCTAGGTGGTAGTGCCATGTTCCAGGTAGATGAAAGTGGTCAGGAGTCCATGTGGTTTTCTACATTTTAGCTAATTTTTGTAGCAGATGTAGAGGACCCCCAGTCTCTTTCCCATCTTGGCAATAGATGACTTAGAATTAGAGGCTCCTCAAATGGAGCAGTCTTTGTTTTTAGCTCTGTCTAGTAACCATAGCCTGAAACATTTGTCTTAGTAGATATCAGAGAAAAAAAAACTTCAAAATCAGAAGAAAAGATATAACCACAGACTTTTCCACCTTCGCCCATGTTTCTGAAATAGCAACTCTGAGACTGAATTATTTATGAGTAATTGCCTAGGCCAAAAGCTTGGGCTTGTTCTTGCTAGCTCATAACTCAGTTATCTAGTTTATTCTATTCTGAGTCCTGCCTCACGGGTAGTTCTCTCTCCTCGGGTTCATGCGACCTTCTCCATCAGCATCAGTCAGCATTTAGGGCAAATTCTTCTGCACCTGGCCTCACCTGACTATCCCAGAATCCCCTCTCCACAATTCTCACCTCCTATTTCCTGCCTCAGCTCATTGGCCAGTCAGCTTTTTATTGACAGGTGGTGCTTTCATACAGTACACATGAGATTCTCTCTACAAAAGATTTCTTAGGAAATCTTAAGTCAGATATTTAATAAATATCAAAAGCCAGAACAAGTTAGGAATATAATTTAGTGATACTGCTTGGTTAGCATACCTAAGACCCTGGAGTCAGTTCATAGCACCACACACACAAGGTTTTTAATGATATTTTAAAGCTAGGTTGGTGAGATGGCTCAGTGGGTAAAGGCACTTGCCAACAAGCCTGACATTCAATCCCCTGAGTCCACGCTGTGAAGGGAGAGAACTGATTCTGATCACCATATACTTACCTGTGGCATGCATGCATATGTGCACACATATACAGATAAGTAATTTTTTAAGAGAAAAATAAAAACTCTTAAAAGCTATAAGGGGACATTTTGAGCCTCTTGAAGTCTGACCCACTGAAAGAGCCTGAAGAACTGCTGAGCCATCTCTCCAGCCTGGCTTTTGGTAGTTTCCTAGGCTTGGGGTAGGGGGTAGTTTTGTTTTGTTTTTTTATCTCAAACCCAAGGCTGTTGTTAAATCATTGACTCCTATCTCCACCTCCCAGAGGTATTATGATCACATGTGTGTACCATCATGACCAACTTCTTAAGTTTTACTGTGTGGTTCATTCTAGATATATTCTAAGATGCTAATACCAAGGATATGGTATAATCCTTTATGATGGGAGCTTACTGTATTATCTATATGGTTTTTACATGTCACTATGCCCTTATTGATAGTTATATGTGCAGATTATTACTTACAGATCACACTAATAATCCAACTTTGAAAATGAAGTTGATAGTGCTATTGAAAAGTTCTTAGCTGGGCTGCCAGTTAGTGTGTTCTTACTGGAAAAGACTCAGTCTTTTGATACAGTAATGGTGCCTTCGGTTCAGAATAAAAGACAAAGTCATGTTGTTGTGCAACCCTTTCAGTGTTGCTTTAATAAGGGATGAGGAAGACTCGGAGGTCCAGGATTTCTGTTAGTAGAGCTAAATAAGTTGTAATTACATTCACAGTGAGGCAGACACACACATACCATCTGCACATCCCAAACACAGGATTGCAGGTATGTGCTAAATACGCCTGTTTTGTTTGTTTGTTTCATTGTTTACAGAATATTTTATTGGTTTCTATAATCAAATACACATAGATAAGATGTTATATAGTTAATACAGTGTGTTACCCTTATAAAAATGGAGAAAAATTAGGTTTAACATTTCTAGACCCATGTGGCTGTGAGTTTCTATCCAGTGCCGACTCAGCACGTTAAAGTAGGATATGTTTCCAAAGTTGACAGAGCAGCTAAAGTTCTAAAAATCACACTTATGTTAATTTTAAAACAAATATCAGCATGTTCTAGAGCAATGGCTTTTCCACGTCCTGCAGTTATCTGTGTATGTGGCTGGCTTATGTGGTATAAGGGATCAGACCTAGGGCTTCACTTATGCTTGGCAAGTTCTCCACCAGCCTGTGTAACTCAGGAGCCTGAGCCGGGAGTTTGAGGCCACCTTACGTGTCATAAAGAGACCCTTTCCAGTTTTAGATTATTTGTTTATTTATTATATGTAAGTACACTGTAGCTGTCTCCAGACACCCATATGAGGTCATCAGATCTCATTGCAGATGGTTGTGAGCCACCATGTGGTTGCTGGGATTTGAACTCATGACCTCTAGAAGAGCAGTCAGTGCTCTTAACCACTGAGCCATCTCACCAGCCCCCCTTTCCAGTTTTAAAAGCAATAACTTTTTAAAAAGACAATGATGAGCATGTGCGCCAGTAAATATAATTTAAGGAGAGAGTGACAGTCAGGTGTGTTTCACCATACATGGAGAGATAGAATTCTCAGTGATCTGTGTGGGAGAGAGTGGTAGAGTCGACGGTTCTACAGAAACTAAAATGATTCTTTGGGGACTGCGATGGCGCTGTTTGACCTATCTGCTTGGTTGTTACCAACCCCTCTGTAGATAGATGATCTGCATGAAATAGAATGTTATCTTGTAAAAATTATAGCCTACAAGAAACTTATCCAGGATTGGGTTGCTTAGAAAAAGCAAAACACTATAGTAACTAACACCAGCAAAGTTTGAGATTTCTCAATGCAACGTTATTTTGAAGACAAGAGTTTCACTGTGCAGCCCTGTTGAGCCTGAAACTTGAGGTCATCCTGCTGCAGCTCCCCAGTCATTAGGACTGTAAACAGAGAGGGCTCCTTGCCTGGCTATATAATTCAATTTCTGTAGATAACCTAAGCTCTTTAGCTTGGGAAGAAATATTGGTGTTCAGGCTATATGAACTGTTTTCAAATGAGTTATGTTCTTTGCACGGCTTTGCACTATTAACATTTTTTCTGTGTTTCCTAAGAACTAAGATAGATAGATCAAATCATTTGATAGTAATATAACATCATTGGCAATTAAGTGTGTGTGTGTGTGTGTGTGTGTGTGTGTGTGTGTGTATAAAATTATCCTCAAGTGTGTGTACAGTTTTAGCATGTTGACAGTCCTGGCCGTACAGAAGGAAAAACCACTTCTGATGCTCAGTGTCTCCTGCACCTCACAGCAGGGATCCCTTCTGACTCTGGATGTAAGAGTTTGCCCACATGCCGAGAAAGAAGTCAGTTGTGCAGTGCTTACCAGTTGAGTGTGCCCTTGTGTAGCTCAGATCTGATGCTTCAAAGAGAAAGTGTCAGGTGTCTCTGGTTGAGGGCTCAGCCCTCAAAACTGTTGCCTCTTTAGATACCAATGAAAGTCCCAGTTTATTTTAACCTGGACTCTGTCTGAGCAGGCATAAGTCGGTGTCCCTGCAGTCCCCTTCTTAGGTTTGATCAACCTTTGTTTAACCAGCTCACAGAAGTCAGGGAAGTTCATTTACAGGTATTTGTAGAGACTAGGACTAAGGATACAGATGTGTAAAGCAAGGCCTAAGACTCAGTTTCCATGCTTCTCAAGACACACCACCCAAGGAACTTCCACATGTTCAGCTAGCTGCAACTTCTCTAAAGCAGCTGTTATGGAAACTTAATTACAGACAGGACTGAAATATAGATAATGACGTAAAAAAAAGTGATTTGGAAAGAAAACAATAGTATGATCCCTTGCTAATAGGCTAAGTGGGCAGACAGGACTTTGTTTTCCTTAGTACTAGGAATGGAACCCAGGAGTGTCTACCACTGAACTATATCCCAGCCCAGCCACTACTCTTTCTGAAATGAAGGTCATGGGAATTTACTTACAGACAACTCCAGAACAGAAAGACAGATCAGAATTAGTTTCTCTGACCAACCAAGGGAAGGAAAATTCTAGCTTTTGTGGACTGTCTTAAAAAGGCATACATCTTTAGTCCCCGCACTCAAAAGGGGGAGGCAGTTGGATCTGTTGAGT
>NW_021628031.1:0-51083 GCF_004785775.1 Grammomys surdaster
ACACCCCTGCGAGTGCATGAGACAAACTCACATCCTGCACCTGGGATTAAAACAAAGCCATATAACTGCGTTTTTAAAGAAACCCAAAGTCTTGATACAGGGTATAGATTTGAATCTTACAGGCATTGGAGCAAGGTGTGAAGTTTTGTCCTTGATAAAGGGAGGAAAGGAGAGCTTAAGAAAGACAAGAGAAAACTTGACAGCATCAGTGCAGACACCAGGAGAAGTAAGCCCCGAAGGCAGGTGGCCTGGAGGATGGAGCAGCCTGGCCCCAACTCCCCACAGACCCAAGGGAATGAGTGTCTGCAGAGAGCTGGGAATTCTCAAGGGCACGGTCTTACTTCAGGCTGGGGTGAGGGCAGCATTGGACTCAGATAGAATTCTGGAAGGAAGGGGGAATTAGAACAACGGGTGGTCCTGAATGACAACAGACAGGGTGTGATAGAGATGCCCACCGGGCAGCCTGGCTTGCTGTGTCTTCCATCTTCCTGGACTGAGTCCACAGGATGCTCTGGAAGGGTAGCCTGGCTCCCGAGACCATAGCCTTTGGGAAACCGACACACAAAGCCTTTCTTGTTTTTTCTCCCTGTGTCACATTCACAAGTCCCAAGCGTGTAGCTCCTGGGAAGCTATGTGGCTGTTTTCACCAAGGATGACTTCCCAGAGACTGGCACCCATAAGCGGGGCCCCTCCACCCAAGGGTGGGAAGACTCTCTGAGGCATCACCATGAGGGGAGGCCAGGTGTGGGCACAGCAGCTATTTCTAATCCACCAGAGGAAAAGGAACTTTGACTACTTGAAAAGCAGGCTGATTGTCAGGGGCGGAACCCAGCTCACAGCTGTCATGAAAGCTCTTGGCAGGGGGTGGAGACAGAGGGCTCGGACTGACAGGGCTGTGATTTTTGAAAGAAATGTCTTTAAGAGAGTGACTTAAAGTAGGAGAGAAATATTATTATTAGGTAATGCCTGTCAGGTTATTTTTTTTTTTGATGTGTTCTTGGTATTTCATAATCACTTTGCCTTTAGATGGTAAGCCCTTCCCGGTCCTGGGCCATGAACTATGCCCCCAGGGGCTTCACTCCAGCCTTGGACATGCAATGGGCATCCAAAGATATTTGCTGCCTGACCCTTGGTCTCTGTAATAGAAAGTAAATAATCCTCTAGCAGTTAGTGACGGACCACAAAGGTGGGTAAACATTTACACTTGCACCCTTGCAAACCCACCCAGTACCCCAAGTACCCACTCGGCACCAGGCATAAAAAAGCTGTCCCCTGGAGGAACGACAGAGAACAAGGCTCTGGGAATCCCCACCAGAAACTCAGCCTCCTGAGGGGTAAAATGAGTGTAAAGTCCACCCTTAGAGTCAGTTCTTGCTCTTCGTCCTACAGAGCCACATTCTCTCTAGACCCTCTTTGTCACCCCAGCCAACTCAGCCTGCAGGCTTAGCATAACCCTCTGATTCTGGTTCAGAAATACTATCTGGAGCCAGTTCTCTCTTGTCTGTGCTGGCAGCAGGCACTTCAATCTCTGCTGAGATTTCAGTACCTACAAACAGTCACTACCTGGCCAACCACGCCCCCTCCCTTTGTCAGACCAAGCCAGGATGCCCCCAGTTCTTTATCTGATGACAGGCAGCCGAGGTGGAGAGGTTTCTCTTTTTAGCTCCTGGTCCGACCTGAGGCCTCATACACGCTAAGCCCACATTCTACACCCACATCACACTCCCAGCCCCTGGACAGGGATTCTTAAATATTACACAGCTCTTCAAAAATCTTCTCCCTGCCCATTCAAGAAGCTCAGTTTGAGCAGAAAGTCTTTAGAAGCTGCTGCAGAAGGAGACTGTCAACTGCAGGGATATACATACATACATACATACATACATACATACATACATACATGCCTTTGAGGTAGCAAAGAAGCAGCAGTAATGACCATACACACATACACACACACACACACACATACCACATACACAAAAGACATATATACCACACACACACAAAATACATCACACACAAACACACACATCCCACACATGCACCACATATAACACACACAAAACACACACACCACATACAACACACAACACACACAAAACGACACACACACTTTCCCCGTGCCCAAATCATATACCCAAGCTAGCTCAAACCAGAATCTTTCTCAAAAAAAACCTCCCCCACCCTCCATTTCACACCTTCTTTTGGAAATTTATGCTGGAATATTTATTTGAACAGGAAAGGGGCCATTAAAACAGAAATCGGAACCTATGACAGCAAGAAATGAAATCAGGATGGGAGGCTTTTTTCCCTGGGGACATTTGAGTCACTCCTGATATTCTGAAAGTCAAGAATTAATGGTCACCAAGGACATTTTTTGTTTTCAACAGCTTCCCCCCCGCCTTCATTGCTATCCTCCTTAAAACAGCTCATCCATTTGCACCGAAGAGCCCTGGGGAGCCTTGCCGGCCCTGGAGACTGTTGCTGGCAGTGCTTACTGCTTGCTTGGGCCAACCGCACCAATGGTAGTGTGCTCGCTCTGGAGCAAGGTGACTGCAAGGTTCAGCTTCTCTTCCTTTTCTGAGAAATGAGTATGGCTTCTGCTTCACAAGCCTTGGAGATCAGCTGCCTGTTATAATTCCGGGTGCCTTATTTGGAGAACAGTAGTTATACTCTGTGACTCCTAAAGAAACCCAAACCCCAGCCTGACACTAAACTCGATCCCATCACATTGTGTCTTACAAATAATTTTACAAGATGATTAATTCCGAACTGACATAACAATAGCACACCCATAGAACTGTCCAATCTTTTTTAAAGGAATAAACCTTCACTTAAAATCTGAAACATTGAGCCCGTGGGGGGTGAGAGAGAATAAACATGGGAAACGAACTTGAAATTAGGGGTGTAGTTGGGAACTTTCTGGGGAATACCAAGAGTCCAGGACATAGTCCCAAGAATCAACAAATGGGGGTGCATGAAATTAAAAAGTTTCTACACATCAGTTATCAGCAGAGTGAATAGATAGTTTCTTGAATAGGGAAACCATCTATGCTCCTGATAAGAGGTTGATATCTAGGATATATAAAGAAAGCAAAAATTAAAGAAGACCAGATTGAAATGAACACACAGCTCTCAAAAGAAGAAACATAAATGGCCAATATGTTTTAAAACATTCTATATCCTTAGCCATGAGGGAAATTCAGATTAAAACTACTTAGAGATTCCATCTCACCCCAGTCGGGATGGGTAAGATCAAGAAATCAAATGACAACCAGTATGGTGAATCTGTGGAGAAAGAGGAATCCTCACTTGCTCCTGGTGGAAGTGTAACTATCATACGGTGACCATGTGATGAGTCCCGCAAAAAATATTAAAAGTAGAACTATCATATATATAGTATCCATAGGATTCTACATCCTACTACAGAGACACTTGCACATGTCAGAATGGATGTGGCACCTGTCAATAATAAATCTGACGGCCTATGGCTTAGGCAGGAAATAGGAGGTGGGACATCCGGGAGGAGAAAAATTCTAGGATTGAGCCCGGAGATTGACTTGGGGGATGTGATAAGACAGACACATAGTACCTGAGCACAAGTAACCAGCCACGTGGCAGAATGTAGCTTAAAATTGGGTTATCTAACTTATGATCTAGTCAGAGTAGAGCCTAGCTATGTGTCCAAGGTATTTGCAAATATATTCTGAGTCTAAGTCTTATTTCCGGGAGCACAGAGTAGGGAGGACTTTGATTCTACACGCACATTCTTGTCTATTGCTGCTCTGTTCGTGATAGCAAGAAACCAGTCTAGATGTCCATCAACGGAAGAGTGAATACTGAAACCGGACCATCCAACTGAAATCTATCCAGCTTTAAAGAGAAACGGACAATGGGTAAAACTGAAAACTCAGTCTCGGATAAAACTCCTGTGTCTTCTTCCTCAGGTGTGGATCCTAACCCTTCGTGTTTGGGAGTCTCGGTTTCTTTCCCCGTGGCTGAGATAAAAATACCCTGACAAGCAACATGAGGAAGAGAGGTTTATTTCTCCTCCCAGATGGAGCCCCAGTCCATCCCTGTGAGGGGAGGAGCCACAGCGGCGGGAGTTCAGGGCAATTTGCATACAAAACTGCAATAGGAGGAAGTAGAGACCAATACAGGCCAGCATTCAGCTCCGGTTCTCCACACAGCCCGGGATGCCCTACCCAGAGAAGGTTCTGCTTAAAATTAAATGCGTCCTACCATATTTAATTAACATGATCAGAACAATTCTTGACAGATCTTCCCAGAGGCTAACTCGAATCTTGATGATCCCTCACAGGCTTGTCTTCTGGGTGATTCGGGATTCAGTCAGGTTGACAACACTTAACCATCACAGCATGTGCGTACATAAAGCAGTGTGAGACTGACTATCCTCCATGAAACTAGACAGGAGACTCCAGAGCGAGGTGTTGAGAAAAGAGGGGGTGGGAGGAAGCCACACATGAAAGCAAAGCAGAATGGAGATGAGAAACAGCAAAAGTAAATTGTGCTTGAAAAATGCCATAATGAAACCTAATTCTTTGAAATTAAATTTTCTTAGAAATTTAAATTTTAAAAAATTAAACTAGAGACCTAGAACCAGATGTAGGGGTTCTTGCCCGTAATCCCAGCAGTCAAGAAATAAAGACGGGACAATCCTGAGTTGAAGGGCAGCCTGGGTAGCAAAGGAGACACTCATCTTTCAAAATCAAGCCCTGGGGTGTAGCCCAGTGTTGGGGGTGGGGGGTTCCTACCACGTCCAAGTCCCTGCTTTGATCCCCCATACAAAGAGGGTGGTGTGACAGACAGATACTGAGACTGGGAAAAGGCAAGGATTCGCTGAGTTTGCTCAGAAATGGAACCCAGGACTCAGAATCAAAAGAAAGAGACAAACAACCCAGCAGCAAACAGGTAGAGACCATAACTGTGTCTGGCTAGTTTTATGTCAACTTGACACAAGCTAAAGTCATCTGAGTGGAAGGAGCACCATACGAGGGATGGGGGAGGGGTTGGGGGAGGTGTAGGAGGATGCCTTCCTAAGGTCCAGCAGAAGGCAAACCTGTAGGACATTTTCTTTAGTGATTGATGGGTGAGGGCCCAGCCCAATGTAAGTGGTGTCACTGCTGGGCTGGTGGTGGTCCTGAGTTCTATAAGAAAGCAAGTTGAACAAACCATGAGGAGCAAGCCAGTAAGCAGCATCCCTCCATGGCCTCTGCATCAGCTCCTGCCTCCAGGTTCCTGCCCTGCTTGAGTTCCCGTCCTGGCTTCCTTCTACGATGAACGCCACTATGGAAGTGTAAGTCAAATAGACCCTTTCCTCCTCAAGTTGCTTTGGTCATGGTGTCTCATCAGAGCAGTAGTAACCCTAACTATGACAAGCCGGTATCAGGGAGTGGGATACCATATTGTTTTGGGGAGGATTGTACAAAGACTTTGAAACTTCATGCAAGTAAAGCCACTGAGTGGTCAGTGTTTGGTGGGCTGTTCTGTTGGAACTTGGAAGATGAGAATGTTGACAGCGGTGCAGAGGATGGAGGCCAGGCTTGCGAAGTTTCGGAAGGAAACGTAAAGACTGTCAGGGCCATTTGTCATTTTGTATGAAGAGTCTGTGGTTCTGGTTACTGGGACTAAAGAATCAGCTGCTTAAATGATACCAACACCTCTAATGTGAAATCTCTGCTTTGTGGGGATTCTCGATGTTGGTCAGCTGGGGCTGAGAATTTAGCAGTGCTTAAGAAGTGGACTAGCGAGGCAGAGGCAGGTGGATTTCTGAGTTCGAGAGTTTGAGGCTAGCCTGGTCTACAGAGTGAGTTCCAGAACAGCCAGGGCTACACAGAGAAACCCTGTCTCGAAAAAAACAAAAAACAAAAACAAAAAAAAAAAAAAGGAAAGAAAAAAAAAAAGAAGTGGACTAGCATTGTTGAAGTGGAATCTCCTGGGAAGTGTTTCTTGAGGGCACACAGAAGCTGTGGTCCAGAGATAGCCAAGGTTGTACCTCATGCTGGCAGCTGAACTTGGTGATGCGTAAGAGTCCCTCAGGTGGTACTGATTTTGAAGGTATGAAGGGGTCACGGAGAGCAGCTGAGGCTTGGCGCTGTGAGAGGCCAGGAGAGGCCATTGGTGATGTAGCAGTTGAAGGGCCAGGATTGAAGGAGTCATAGAGAGAAGTTGAGATTTGGCACCATGAAGAGAGCCTATGAAAGGCTATTGGTTAAAAGTGCATCCCAGTTGCCACAGAAGACCCCACCAGCATTTTGGAGATGCCAGTACCAGGGAATGACCATCAAGAACAGCAGCAGCAGTGGAATGGAGTCAGCTGTAACCTAGAAGACAATCTGTGTGTGTTGCAGACAGCCGAGCTGTAGAAGTGATCCAAGCTCCTTGGGAAAGCCCAGAAAATTGTGAGTGAATTCCAGATATTAGACACTGAGTTATTTCCCCTTTGAGAGTTTGTTTTGCTTGGATTGTGACTATCTGTGCCCCAATCCTTCCCTCTTGAAGTGAGAAAGCATTCAATCTATGTTTTGATTTTACAGAAGGTCACCGTCGAGAGACTTTACATTTTAAGACTTTAGATTTTAAAAGAGATTGGCTATTTCAAAGAGAGACTGAATTGTTTGAATTCTTCGAGATTGATTTTTAAAGTTATTTATATATTTTTTTTATATCAGATCTTGGGGATGACCAAGAAAGGAAAGGTTGGCTTTTAGCAGTGACTTGTGTGTCAAGTTGACAAGGGGTCAGTTGTACTGGCTAATTTTATGTCAGCTTGACACAAGTTAAAGTCATCTGATGGCAGGGAGCCTCAGTTGAGAAAAAATGCCTCCATAAAATCGGGCTGTTGGCAAGCCTGGTAGACATTATCTAAACTAGCGATTTATGTGTGAAGCCAGCCCATTGCGTGTGGTGCCATCCCTGGGCTGGTGGTCCTGGGTTCTATACGAAAGCAGGCTGAGCCAGCCATGGGGAATAAGCCAGTAACACAGTTAAAACGGAACATTTCTTTATTTGTCACTAAGACTTTCCCAGAGTTCATAACTAACCTTGTCCCCGCCCTGCCACCCATGAAGGGTCCGAGCGCTCACAGCTATAAAGCAGACAGGAACAGCTTCAAGGACTGAGAACCAACCTTAAGTGGCAAAAGCACTTTCTATCTGAATTAGCATAAAAATATCTAAGTAGAAAAAGGAAAGAACAGGGGCCGTGGTGGTTTCAGAGGGTGAAGATCGTTCATGGTTCACGTCAGACATTCAATCTTGGCTCGGGTGTAACAGAATGTACAAAAGGTTCACTACAGCACGCTTGTGTGCACCCGTTCCAAGCCCACCCCCATGCCCTAATGCTTCCGACTGAATTACTTCCCAGCCTGTTGGGTCCGCCAATGGGGGAGCATGTAGATCTCCTCTTTGATCCGGTCTTTGTTATACGGCTGGTGTGTCTGTGTATTGGCTTGGTAAACAGGGCAGCTGAGATATGTCAGATGGTCAATAAAATCAAACAACCGACTGTTAACACGTGTGATGAAGGGCTGTTGGGATTCATTCTCTTCAGATGTTCTTCATACGTTTCCCAAACACCTTCCATCCACTCATTCACAGACCCCCAGTCAACACAAGTCCTGCCTTCTGGCCTCTTGGTAGGATGTACCAGCAAAATGGTATGAGACATGGCACACCAAATGCTTTGCTGCAGATGCTGCTAACTCCTGCCTCCAGGTTGCTGCCATGTTTGAGTTCCAGTCCTGACTTCTCCTATGGTGAACATCACTGTGGAAGTGTACACTGAATAAACCCTCTTTTCCCCCCGACTTACTTTGGTTCATGGTATTCTATCTTAGCAATAGTAACTATGAATTCTGAGAGGAAGACTAAAGCCATCAGGGATATGCAGCATGTTGCCCACTTACATAGCAAGCAGTAGAGAGAAAAGATTTCTTTTCAGTGTCCGAGTGTGCTAGGGGAAAGTGTCTCACACCCCAGGACAAGGACAACATTTAGTTTTCTTTTGTTTGGTAAATGCCAGTTCTCAGGTGTTGAGGCAGAGGGGTGGGCATTTGAAGGAGAGAGACAAACTCTATAAATTAAACTTGATTTTTCAAGAAGTCCTTGGCCTAGGGCTGGTCAGCAAGTTGAGAAGCATCTATAGGGCTATTGGTTCTCTGGGAATGAGATGTTTTTAAGTCCCAGCTAGAGATGGGGTTGGACAATCACTCTACCCATCTTTTTCCTGGGATTAGCCCTTAGTTCCATGTATACAGCACTGGGTGTTAGGTTTTGAATGGGGTGAGTGGTTCAAGAGGAGAATGACATGTATTACTAGAGGCTAAGAAATTAGCATCATTAACAGCATGAACAGACAGACAGACAGACAGACAGAGCGAGCCATCAGCATCGCTGGGGCTCCAAAGAGAGTTTGGGTCCCAGCACCCAAAGATAGCATGACTGGGTCCCTGAAGAGAATCAGAGAATGAGGAAGGTTCACAGCCTGGCTTTCTAGGAGAACACGGAGCATGGGGTGGGGAGCGTAGTGTGGTCTCCCTCTGAGAGGTGGTACTAGCAAGTGGACTAGCTAGGGAATCACCAAGTCCCAGTGGGATATCTATTGGTATCCATGAGAAGGGGGACCAAGCAAGGACTGGATTCTAACATTAAATCCCTACAAATTCATTGGGGATGTCTGCAGTAGAAATGTTCTGTGGTCCTGATGCCCAGGTTCTGTCCCAAATGGGTGGGGAGGCCAGGGGAGGAAATCTGATTCCACTTCCTGTGGGCCCACGCTTGTCTCTCTCTCTTCATGAATTTTTATTTGGTCTCTTGCAAATGTCATATGTGAAATTTATTTTATCGTCGCTTGAAGCCAATGACAAAAATAAAAAATAAAAAAATAAAAAGATGTGTCCCCTGCTGTGTGTGGTCAGAGCTCTGACTTTTTTTCATATGTATGAAAAAATGATAAATGGTTTCTTGTTGGGATGTTCTAAGAAAGCTGGTGCTGGCTTAGCGAGAATACATGACACTTCTAGCTGTGGGTTTGGCTCCCTGCACATCTTCCCGGCGGATTGCAAGAACAATGTTCCTGGTAGTTGGATCCTGGATACCTGTCTAATTCTGGAAAGTGCCCTCCACAGCGCATCTCTGTAAAACTCTGTTCTTAAACATTTGTCAGCTGGGTTTTTAGCAGCTGAGAGGAAAAGTGGAAACCAGGCCCCGTTTCCCTTCTCTGTTTCCTAGCCCTGTGAATCCTCCTGAGGACTAGGCTCGAATAAACACACACTACTTCCTAGTTCAAGCCAGGTGTCCACTGATGGAAGATTCCAGGGCAGTTTTGCTCCCAGCCGCTCCGTGTTTTAAAGTGGGCATTGCTTCAGCCATCTTGAATCTTGATATCTAATCTCCTCAGACTAGAGATACCTAGTGCTGAGAGGCCCGCCAAGCCCCCATGGTGCATCTGAGTTGGCAGGCTGAAGGGTAGGGTCTCTGGTTGGCCCAGAGTCTCTCTCTGCTCTCTCTTTGGTGGGTGTTGAACTAGGGAAGCCCCCATAAGATCAGCTGTGCCTGTGGAGAGACCAATAAGAGAGCCAGAATTCTATGTGAAGATTTGATGCACCTAGATTTGATGCATCCAGCATGGCTCCAGGGATGAATCTAACTGAGGTTGAGAGGGAATAAAAGACAACACACAGGCACCTAGGAAAGCTGGGATTGAGTGGAGTGGGCCCCGTGAGGGAGAAGCTGCTGCATCCCAGCAGCTCAGTGTGGTTACTAAATACAGTCAGAGAGACATGGTTACTGTATTGTACTGGCTGGTTTTGTGTCAACTTGACACAAGCCAGAGTCATCAGAGAGGAAGGAGCCTCGGTTGAAGAAATGCCTCCATGAGATCCAGTCATAAAACATTTTCTCAATTAGTGGTCAGTAGGGGAGGGACTAGCCCATTGTGGGTGGTACCATCCCTGTGCCAGTGATGTTGGCTTCTGTAAGAATGCAGGGTGAGGAAGTCAGGGGAGCGAGCCAGTAAGCGGCACCCCTCCATGGCCTCTGCATCAGTCAGCTCCTTTCCTCCAGGTTCCTGCCCTGTTTGAGTTCCTATCCCGACTTTAATGACTAGCAATGTGAAAGGGTAAGCCAAATAAACCTTTTCCTCCCTAATTTGATTTTTTTGTCATGGTGTTTCATCATGGGAATAAACACCCTAAGATGTGTGTAAACAAGGAGGCAGAGTTGTTATTATATACAGCTGAACACAGAAGCAGAGTTATTGATTAGAAATAAACAAGGCAGGGTTTATGATGTACAGCTGAATCCAGGAGGCAGGTTTAGCTGTTCTAGGGAGAAGGGGAGGAGTCTTCAAGCCATAAACATCTGGAGAGAGAAAGCAATGATGGGCGTTGTCTGTACACGCTGTCGATCAATAGCTACACATGGATACGGCCATCCCTCCCCGCCTCACTAGACCACTAGAGGGCGACCTTACCATTTCCTTAGAGCTGGAGCTTTGGTTGTTGACTTGGCAACAGTATCCGCTAGAGGAAGTATTAGAGAAAACCGCGGTTTAAAATGCAGGTCTGATCGGAGGCCATCTGACCCGAGATGGAGACCGCTGCTGTGTGGACTCTGCCTGGAGGTGACCTACCCAGAAAGACGTTCTCGCTTAATCGAGGGCTTCGTTCTCTGTTTGAAGACAGTTCCACTATGTAGCCCAAGGTAGCCTCAAACTTGATAACAACCCAGGCTGGCCTCCTTGGAATCCTGCTGTCTCAACCTCCCGTGTCCTGAGATTATAAGCATGTACCACTGTGCTCAGCTCTGCTGGCAGGTCACAGGTCAGTGAAGGCAGCAGTCGGATGGAGCTTCCACCGAGTCTAGCGGGAAACTCTACATTTGCTCCTTCATGGTCCTGACAGTGAGCCACTGTGGCCAGTCCAGGACCGGAACCCAGCCATTGCCAACTATCTCTTCACTGCCACCAACACCGGGGACCACATATATTTATATATGGACGTGCCTGAGGGAAGGAACCACTGACTGCTGGCCTTGGTGGAGATGCCACACCCATCCCTTTACTGTCTGCCCACCCCATCCCCGCCCATCCCCTTTGTGCATGCGCATAAGTACACATGGTCTGGTCTGAGGAGAGAAAAGAAATCATATGTTTAAGCTGGAACGTTTTACTGAAACCCTTTGGAAAGGTCGTCTTTCCGCTATTCTTGCTTTCAAGCAGTTCGTTTAGTTTTGTTTTTTCTCTTTTGAGACAGGCTTTCTCCATGTAGCCCTGGCTGTCCTGGAACTCACTCTGTAGACCAGGCTGGCCTCGGACTCAGAGATCCGCCTGCCTCTGCCTCCTTGAGCACTGGGATTAAAGGTGTGTGCCAGCACTGCAGTATGCATTCTTAATAGCTTAACTACCTCTCTAGTCCCTACAGATCTCATTTCTAATTCCTCTCCTGTACAGCTAGACTTCATGAATTATGCATGTATTATGTAACTTTATTCTTATTTTCTTTGTTTCCTTTGGCTCTGTGTGGTATTTATTTTGCTTTTTGAGACAGAATCTTACCTACATAGCATAGGTTGGCCTTGAACTCACTATGTAACCTAAGCTGGCCTTGAACTCATAAAACTCCAATCTCCATGGTTTGCACTAATTATCTGTTAAAACTGTCATCAAAGCATCTATCAGTCAGTTTCCTATTGAGCCTGTCTGATTTCAGGGAACGTAAGGAACCCAATGATTTAGTTATTCAAGGTAGGGTATTTCCACAGGCAGGGTGACCTCACATACATTGAATTGCCCAGCCCTGACAAGTGTGAGTACCTAGTGTCTCCATGCTCCAGGATTATAAACCCAAATACAAAATCCAAGTCTTGCCTTGCCTGTCGCTTTCCTTGCTGGCTTTCTAAGGCCCCTCACTGGCCTGCTGAGCGTTGAGCAAACCACTGCTGACGGCCCACTGAGTGCAGACTCCAGGCTCCCTTTAACTCAGTGGTTCTGAATCTGTGGGCTATGACCCTCTTGGGTCAGACAATCCTTTGAAAGGTGGGTCGCCTAAGACCGTCAGAAAGCACAGATATTTGCATTTAAGGGTTTTTTTTTTTTTTTTTTTTTTTTTTGGTTTTTCGAGATAGGGTTTCTCTGTGTAGCCCTGGCTGTCCTGGAACTCACTCTGTAGACCAGGCTGGCCTCGAACTCAGAAATCCATCTGCCTCTGCCTCCCAAGTGCTGGCATTAAAGGCGTGCGCCACCACCGCCCGGCCCGGCTAAGATTCTTTTTTTTTTTTTTTTAAAGATTTATTCATTTATTTTATGTATATGAGTACACTGTAGCTGTCTTCAGACACACCAGAAGAGGGCACCAGATTCCATTACAGATGGTTGTGAGCCACCATGTGGTTGCTGGGAATTGAACTCAGGACCCCTGGAAGACCAGTCGGTGCTCTTAACCACTGAGCCATCTCTCCAGCCCCCGGCTAAGATTCTTAACAGTAGTAAAATTACAGTTATGAAGTAGCAACGAAAACTTATGGTTGCGGGTCACCACAACATAAGGAAATGTGACAAAGAGTCGCAGCATTGGGAAGATTGAGAACTACTTCAAGTGTTATCATTTGGGCTTCTTGCTGCTCTTAGTCTGAGTGAGTGATCTGGAAAGACTGTCCTGGTGCTGCCACCTAGAGGTTGGTTTTAGCATTGCACATAATGGACAGAAACACTACTCCATTGAGTTTACTTCTGAACACATTATCATGAACTTTCCTGTTGCTGGGCTTCATCGTCCCCCCTTCCACCTACTTCTTCTGGGCAGGGTCTGCTCCACAGCCTGTCCCCTTTCCTTGGGCACAAAGGAAGGGAGCATTGACTCTCCTCTGTGTCCTCGCACGTACTGTGGGAGTCTGTGGCTGGGGTTAGGGTTAGCCACACAGCTCTGAGAGGATGTCTCCCCAACAGAGGCTTTGCAGCTCCCAGGAGAGAAGATCCCCAGCTGGGCTGAGGAGCTGAAGAGCCTCAGCCCTGCTCTGCTTCTTCCTTTCTTCCTTTCTTCTCTTCATTGCTTCTTGGCAAGTCACACCAGACAGCAAATCTCATAAAAGTGATTTATTTGTAGTGTGCAAGGCATAGAGGGACAATCCAGAGATGACTGCCTCTGTTCTCAGGAGAAGAAAGCAGGGAACTGAGTAGACACAACGTTTATATAGGATAACATAGGGGGTGGAGCTTTGCAGAGCAGAGATTTCCAGTGTGACGATTGATGGGATTTCAAGTCCTGAGCTTGGGGGAGCTCAGTGATTGGTGGGATTTCCTGTTCAGGGATTGGTGGGTTCTTCTGCTCAGAGATTGGTGGCTTTTTGTTCAGACTTTTTGCCTAAAATTAGCATACTCTGGAAAAGGGTCCTTTTGAGGACCTGGAGATAACTTTGTGACAGTTACAGATGTTGGAAATGCCATTATGACAGAAAAGTCTGGGGGAGGGGACTTGCCGCTGGGATCCTTAGGCTGGGACCTGGCCACTTTCCTACCTTGAGAGTTTACAAAGAATATGAAGTTTATAAAGGGAGTCCACGGCAGCGACACCTCTCCCTCCTACATGAATAGCCAACCTTTTCCCCTTTTTGTTTATTATTGATAATATTGACAGTCAGGGTTGGGGAAAGGGGATGGTATTATCATTAGACTACTCCCTGCTCATCCGGGTATAGAGGTCTGTGGGGAAAGTTCAATCTTCATTGTTAGGGTATAATTGGAAATTGTAGGTTTCAGAGCTGAGAGGCAGTAATCCTATAGTAACAACTGAGAAGAAGGTCTATGCTTTTGTGCTTGAGTGAAATGGTCTGCAGATATCTGTTAGGTCCATTTGAGTCCTACCTCTGTCACTTTCATTATTTCTCCGTTTAGTTTCTGCCTTGATGACCTGTCCATTGGTGAGAGTGGAATGTTGAAGTTTCCCACTCTCAATGCGGGCTTCCATGTGTGATTTAACCTTTAGTGATGTTTCCGTTACGAATGTGGGTGCTTTTAAAAAGAGAAAGGGAGGAGGGGGGAACTGGCGTTGATGGCAACAGTCGTAAGCCTCTACTGATGGTAGCAGGCGACTTGAGAAAAAGAGGAGACCGGTGTTGGTGGCAACCAGCTTAAGCTGTGACTGATAGTAACCAGGGGGAACTGCTACTGAGAGTGGCTATCTGGGCTCCTGTAGGCTTAGATTTTTCAAAACCTACTTTAATAAGCGTTCTCAAATGCTTCAACCCCCCTTCTAGCCCAGCATCCAAAGGTAGGGGAGAAAAGATGGTAAATAGGACAAGGGGATGGGGACCTGTTTAGAAGTGGTGCTTTGGGGCAACTCCAGTCTCCATTTGTCAGCATAGCAGTAGTCCAGTTCAGTTTTAAAATGTCACCAAACATGAATCGGCAGCGGTGGCACAATCCAGCAGAAACCTCCAGGCCTCTGCCTAATCAGCACGAGTCAGTGGGAACAGCCAGGACCAGGCGGAATGCCTGGAGTTCTCTGCCGTGTCTCTCTCAACGAAGCGAAGATCAGAGAAGATCTGAGACCAATTAAGTGTTGCAAGGCTAGCTATGCAAACACCCTAGTCCTAGTCATACTCTCTCCAAATATCATGTGTCCTCTCACAGGTCTTGCCTCAGCAAAACATCAAATGAGTCTGCGTCACATGACACAACCAGAAACTTCCACTTCAGGCTGCCACTGATGGTAGCTGGTGATTAGAGAAAAGAGAAAAAAATTATACATGTGCGCGCACACACACACAGAGACACACACACACGATGAAGCAAAGTAGTCTCCAACAACTTTACACATATATGCACACATACACATGTATGTGTGTACATATAGACAGACAGACATATACACAGACAGACAGACACAGGAAGATGGAGAAAAGTTTCAACAACCTTACATATATGCACATACACACATATTTGGTGGATAGAGCAAAGCTCTAACTTTATTTTTTTTCCTCTTCGCCTTTTTATATCCCCTAAGACAAAATTCTCTATATGAGAAGAAAACTTACCTCCTTCACAAGAGGGAGTTACAGCAGGATTGTTGATTATAAGTTCCAAGCAGTAGCTTCATCTCTCTCTTTCATTCCATAAGCTTATTATAAGTTCAAAGCAATAGTTTTTTGTTTTTGTATTTATGGCCTTAGTTTTCACCTGTGGCCTTAACCCTAGACCTGACCTAGAATGAACCTAGAATGAATGTTTTCTTGATCATTAATTTCTTGAATCAAATCACAAATTCTCAAAAAAATCATTAATTCATCTAAAGAGCATTATTTCATGAAAGTTCATCTTCATGTTGTTCTACAGGAAATTTGCCTGGGAGAGTAGGCTAACACCCAAGAATCAACACAGTAACGGACTGTAGGCAGACTGTAGGACTTTCTTTGCCCAATCCACTGTGTCAGAAAAATGAGGATACAGAAATGATAAGCATGAGAAGGTACATAGCAGCAAGAAGAAATCCTAGGGTGAAGTTCCTGGGGCCATGCCTTTCTAGAATTCACTCATGGTAGCCATGCTGTCTCCAGGAAGCTCACTTGCCCATGGCAGCTCCTCCTGCATGATGTCCACCAAAAATGGCTGCTCCAGCTTGACTCTTGAGTCTGTTTCCTTGGAAACCCTTTTCCAGTACTTTACTCTGAAGTAATGTCCATCTCCGTTGCTGATCTCTTGTATGTGGCAGAAGGAAAGATCCTGTTTTCTCATCCATTCTGTTAGCTTGTGTCTTTTATTGGGGAATTGAGTTCGTTAATGTTGAGAGATATTAAAGACTACCATCTCCATCTATGGTGATTGAAAGTTTTGTTGGGTATAGTAATCTGGGCTGGCATCTGTGGTCTCTTAGAGCTGGCAAGGCATCTAACCAAGTCCTTCTGGCTTTTAAAGTCTCTGTTGAGAGGTCAGGTGTAATTCTGATAGGTCTGCCTTTATATATTACATGGCCTTTTACCCTTGCAGATTTTAATATTCTTTCTTTGTTCGATATATTCAGTGTTTTGATTATCGTGTGACAGGAGGATTTTTTTCTGGTTCAAACTATTCAGTGTTCTGTAAGCTTCTTGTATGTATATAGGCATATCTTCCTTTAGGTTGGGGAAATTTACTTCTATGGTTTTGTTGAAAATATTTTCTGGGCCTTTGAGCTGGGAAACTTCCCCTTCTATTTGTATTATTTGGTTGTTTCATAGTATCCCAGATTTCTTGGATGTTTTGTGTCATAAATCTTTTAGATTTAGCATTTTCTTTGATATATTTCTTCAACCATATCTTGTACACCTGAGATTCTCTCTTCCATCTCTTGTATTCTGTTGGTGATGCTTGTATCTGTAGATCCTGTTCTCTTACTTAGGTTTTTCATCTCCAGGATTCCCTCTGTTTGTTTTTCATTTACTTCTATTTCTATTTTCAGTTTGTGGACAGTTTTATTCATTTCCTTCACCTGTTTGATTGTATATTCCTGTATTTCTTTGAGGAATTCATTTCCTCTTTAAAGGCTGCTATAATCTTTATAAGATTGAATTTAAGGTTATCTTCTTCTGCTTCAGATGTGTTAGGATATCCAGGGCTTGCTGTAGCAGAAGAACCGGGCTCTGGTGGTCACATATTGCCCTGATTCTTTTTTATTGTGTTCTTACACTGTCCTTTAGCCATCTGTTTGTCCCAGGTGATGGCTGGATCTTCCTGATGCCAACAGGACTCTTCAGGGAGACAGGAAGTGCCTGACAATGGTCTCAGGGAAAAGTACACTGCTCACTTCTGCAGACTGTGCTCCAAGTGAACCCAGAAGGCAGAGGATTAGGTCTAAGCTGGATGCTCCTGGGGCTCCAAAAGGCTCCTAGGGAAGGCAAGGAAAGCCATGAGCCAGATGACAGAGGTCAGGGGACACAGTTTCTTTTTCTAATCCCTACTGTAACCAACAGGAGTCAATTGGTAGAAGCCATCAGCTCTAGCCTCAGAATAGTAAATGAATGTTAATTTCCAGAAGCCATTAGCTTTTGGTCTGTCTGATGCTAAGTTTGACCTCAGTTTACCTGGATGTCAAAGCTGGTCTTTGACACTGGAGTCTTCTTTTTATATTATCTCTTCAAGAAACATTGTTTCTGAGTTTGAGAGTTCGAGGCTAGCCTGGTCTACGGAGTGAGTTCCAGGACAGCCAGGGCTACACAGAGAAACCCTGTCTCGAAAAACCAAAAAAAAAAAAAGAAGAAACAAAAAAGAAACATTGTTTCTAGAAAACACCTTGCCTGCAATCCATTTTCAAATGACATTGCTCACGACAATTAAAACATCTGGCACTTTGATTTTTCTTAAGTCAGTTTAGAAATTACTTCTCCAATCAGAGTAGCATCCAGGTACCAGAGGAAGGCAGTGAAAGGGGTGTGATATCAGCAATTAGGACCAAAAACTTCTGATTTGTCAATTTAACTCAGTCTCTCTCTCTCTCTCTCTCTCTCTCTCTCTCTCTCTCTCTCTCTCTCCCCAAAGCTGATGGCTGTGGGAACAGAACTGAGAAGGGGGGCGGGAGGTGAGAAGTGATGGAGTCATATGACAAATCCCAGGAAATCCAATTCCAGAGACCAGCATCAGGGTGCAGATCTGAGTTTACTGCCCAGCACATAAACTTATATACAGTGTTTGAGCCAATCCCAAGCCCCTAAATCCTTGGCCAACTGTGTCTTACCACACCATCACCATGCTCCAATGAAAGCCCTCCTTAATGAGGTAACTCAGGAGTTGGGGGGATGTTGTCACCTATGAGGACTTCCATGAAGAAAGGGAAGCAGCTACCACTCTGGCCTTGGTTCCTTTTTGCTGTCTCACTGGTGTGCCTGGAAACCATCCTAGATCTAATACCATGGGCAAATCAGGACTCTTGGAGGAATCAAGGAAGCCTGGTGCCTTACCCTCCATCTCACTTTTTCCTTCACTGGGTTGACTTCCATATCCCCCATGGTGGCCTCTGGCCATTTAACTCCTGCTGATAGCAGCAGGGGGTTGAGAAAAGAAACTTAGTTATTTGGGCTCTTTTCTTTTTGACTAGAGGGGGCTTCTCACTGGGCAGGCAAGAGGCTCAGAGTTCATTAACTCTTTCTGAGCCAGAAAAGGAAGGTAGGAAGGAAAGAAGGGAAAGAGAGAGAAAGAGAAAGAGAAAGAGAAAGAGAAAGAGAAAGAGAAAGAGAAAGAGAAAGAGAAAGAGAAAGAGAAAGAGAAAGAGAAAGAGAGAAAGGAAAGAAGGAAAGGCACACAGACATACACCACACACACACACTGGCTGGGTCCGACAGCCTGTTTCAGCAATTTCACAAGTGCACATGCATACTTATATACATATACATATATTACATATGTATGAACATACATACATACATACACACACACATACAGCTGTATTACATATATATACATGTACATGTGGTAGATGGGTCAGAGCCCCAACAGCCACACTTTATTTTCTAAGTCTTTCTATACCTTCTTTGACAAATGTTCTTTATAAAATTACCTCACAGATAAAATGTTACACAAAAGAGGAGTTACAGAAGAATGTCAATAGTAAGTTCAAAGCAGTGCTTCATTCTCTAAGCTCATTATAAGTTCAAAGCAGCAGTTTCACATGGCCTTGCTTTATCATAGTGCGCACCTGTGGCTTCATCCTTGGACCTGACCTAGAATGAATGCTTTTCCTTGATCACAAATTTGTCCTAAACCTATTTCTCTTCTTAGTGCTATTTATGAAAGCTCATTGTATGCTTTCTTATGCAGCCTTTACTTACTATTCTATGAGGATGGGGCACATTCTTTTCTTGATTCTAACTTTATTAGCTCTTCCTGGGAAAACAACTAAAATCATCTCCTTAAACTTTCTTTCTAAAAATTATTTAAATCAATTCAGGAATTCTTTAAAGTCATTAATTACTTTATCTAAACAACATTAATCCATGAAAGTTCATCTTCACATTGATCTGCAGGAAATTTGTCCAATAGGGTGGGCCGATGCCCAGGAATCATTAGACTATGTAATAGTGGCAGGAAAGGCATATAAGCACTGAGAAGCAATCCTGGGATGAAGTCTCTGGGGCTGTGCCTCTCCAGAGTGCACCCATGGCAGCCATGTAAAATGGTGGACCATAGTCTTTCCTAGATGGTTGCTGTCAAGATCCAATAACAGCCATATTTCTAATCCATTCATCTATTGGTGCTGATCGTTCCTTTAAAGGTCTAAATTACCCTTTTGCATTCAGAATTGGCATTTTCAAAAGCCAAAGATGTGATTGCTGTTCGTCTGACTTCTGTATCTGATATTCTATCTACAGTTGGAGTTAGTCTTTGAAAAAAAAAATCAGTGAAGGCTTCTTTTGGCCTTGTATAATTTTAGTAAATGACTCTTCCTGATTCTTCAACTTTGTCCCAAGCATTTAATGGTGCTAAACGACATAGCTCCAAGGTGTGGTCATCAAATTCAAGCTGCTTTTGTAACTCAGCACATTGACCTTCACCCAGCAAATCTGGGTAGGAGACATTATAAATTGATCCGTAGCTCAAATGTCCCCTGGGTATTGTAATTCCATCCAGGGCCCTGGCTAGCGACTACCTCAATCCTAGTAGGGTGGGCAGCATCAGTTTGGTAGATTTCATCTGCATTGCTCTAGCCTGATCCCAGACTTGCCTGTGTTCCTCAGGAAGATTGTTAGTAAGGACCATATGAACATCATGGAAGATGAGATTTTAAGACTGGGTTATATACTGGAATTTCTTAATAAAGGTGGAGAAATTGGCAGTAAAGGGCCCCAATCTCTTCTCTATTTGAGAGAGTTTGCATAATAAAAAGGGGCATGTACTCTGACCAAGCCACCCACCCCAGTAACTTCCCACAAAGGGAGAGTCATAGCTGGTTTAGGCAAGGTATGTGGATTGACATGTTTATCGGGACAGCTACCTGACTGACCTCAACCGGCCCTGGCTAATACCCTTCCCTGACAAGTCCAAGGGAAAGCCAACTTGTTCCACATCACAGATATTTTTAGAAATCTGCATTGCCAATGGCAGCAACACAATCTGAACTTGCTCCAGGAAAAGGAAAACTTGCTGAAATCCCAGGAATACCCAGAAAAACAGCCAGACACCTCAAACAGCACAGTTCAAAACTGGTGCCCAAACAGCAGGAAGGATTGGACTTCCCCAAGGAACTCAACACCCCTAATCAGCAGGAAGTAGCCTATAGAGTTTTATACCACCTTTCCCCTCTAACCTTCTTTCTCTTAATATCTAGTGTTGGGGGGGGGGATTTGGAAGGAATAAGGGTGGGAAAGTGATAGGAATAAAAGAACCCCAATAAAAAGCTAAAAAACATAGCTGTGCTTGCAGTTGGTTTGCTTTGGGTTTTGAGACAGGGTCTTACTGGGTATTCCTGGCTAGCTTGGAGCTTGTTTTATAGACCCGGCTAGCCCTGAACTCAAAGAGGTCTAGCTGCCTCTGATTCCTGAGTGCTGGGATTAAAGGTATGTGCCACTGCATTCAACACATGTGTTGTGTGTGTGTGTGTGTGTGTTAGATTGTGTGTGTGTGTGTGTTAGATGACAAGCAGATTTGAAGTGTTTGTCTTGGAGCTTGCTGCAGCTGCCAAACTCAACTACAACCCCAGCATCGTGAAGGAGAACCTGGCTGCCTGCCTAAGCCAGTTAGTTGTGGGTACATATCATGCCCCAGTGTGTGATTTTTAAGGTCTATTGATGGAGTTTTCAAATACTCAAGAAGGAATCAGGCTTACTAGGAAATTTAGCTGCTAAAAATTAGTAATTTGTTTTTTTTCCCTAAGATGTTAGAAATACTCTAGGATGGTTCAACAACCTTGGACATTTATTAAGTATAGCTGTATTATATATTTGAAGTGTTTCAGTTGTTATACAAATTCTACCTCTATTTAAGAAATCCCTAAATGTTGCTTATGCTGATGGGTTTGAAATTAGACACATGGAACAGTTGAGTGTAGTGAAAGTTTGGTTTTCTTTAAAAAAAAAAAACTCAGTTATGTGAATGTTTCTGGTTTAATCCCAGGTGTAGGATAAGAGAGTGGTTCACACTGGGTAATTGTGATTTACCTGGTGCACTAGTGATCTTCTCAAACTGCAGATAGTTTAAGTCTAGGGACTTTAGAGAGGATATACATGCCAGAACCTGGAGGGGGATAGGGAGCACTTCAAGTCAGCTGCTGTTGCATTTGCTTTTGCTATTGCTGGGTTGCTAGATTGCTGGATCTTCTGAAGATGAAGATTGGACGTGCCCCCCAAGAAACCCAGCTTCCCCAGTCTGTAGTAAGTAGTAGCCTAGAAGGATCTTATCTCCCCTATCCTCTCTAACCTTCTGTCTTAGTTAGGGTTTTACTGCTGTAAGGAGTCACCATGACCAAGGCAACTCTTGTAAGGACAACATTTAATTGGGCTGGCTTATAGGTTCAAAGGTTCAGTCCATTATCATCAAGGCAGGAACATGGCAACATCCAGGCAGGCATGGTGCAGGCAGAGCTGAGAGTTCTACATCTTCATCTGAAGACTGCTAGCAGAATACTGACATCCAGGCAGCTAGGATGAGGGTCTTAAAGCCCAGGCCGACAGTGACACACCTACTGCAACAAGGCCACATCTTCTAATAGTGCCACTCCCTGGGCCAAGCATATTCAAACCATGACCCCTTCTTTCTCCCCTACCTAGTTTTGGGGTGTTGGAAGGGATTTGGGTGGAATAAGGGTTGGAAGGGAGGTAGAAGCATAAGAATCCAATAAAATAGCTTAAAAGATATACCAATTTTCCAGTGCTGAGGTGCCAGCTTTTCGTGGGTCAGCTTTGGAGAGATTCTGTTCTGGTGGGGGCAGGGGGATGGTGGTATATGGACAGTCACAGAGACCACAGTGTTCTGCTTTGGTTTTGCCGATGCCCCGAGATAAAACACTGACTGTAAAAAAAACTAGGGGGAGGAAAATGTTTATTTGGTGTTTAAATTATAGTCCATCATGGAGAGAAACCAGGGCAGGTGCTGGAGGCAGGGACGTGAGGGCAGAGAAACTAAAGCAGAGACCACGGAGGAATGCTGCTTAGTGGCTAGCTTTCCATGCCTCGCTCAGCTCTGTTTGTTGTACAGCCCAGACTGACCTGCCCATCAGTGACACCGCTCAAAGGGCAGAGCCTTCCTAGATCAATTAGCAATGAAGAAAATGTCCCACAGATGAGCCCACCAGAGGGAGTCAATTCTTCAGTTGAGGTTCCCTCTTCCCAGATTTGTTGAGCTGGTAACAAAAACCAGCCAGGGGACACACCATGGCTATGAGCAGGTGGAATGTTCTTTTGATGTAACCCCACCTTGGCTACAGTCACAAATTCTTCAGTTAGGCACAGTCCTAGGTATGTGTAAAAGAAAGGATCTAGGACAGAGAAGGTCAAGATAACTCTAGCTGTCACAGGGTTGTCCGAGCTGGTCTTAAACTTCCCTTAGTCATCCTTGCTAAGCTGGGACTGTAGGCACATACCACCACACTCTGTGTGGTAGCTAACTTTTACCATCACTGTCACAAAGATACCTGACAGAAACAACTTAAGGAAGGAGGTGAAAGATGCTCCTGGTTCTAGGACAAAGTCTACCATAGCAGAGAAATCAAGATGGCATCTGGTTACCTTGTACCTGTAAGAGATGGTGTTGGAGTCTGGGGATTCTCTTGCTTGCTTTTTGTTATTCTGCCCATAACCCCAGCCCATGGAATGGTGCTGCTGTTACTCAGGATTGGTCTTCCCACCCCAATTGTCCAATCTAGATATTTTCTCATAGGTTCGCAGGTAGGTTTATTCCCGTGTCATTCTAAATCTCCTAAGCTGATAATCAAACACAAGCTTTGTGCAAAGGTATGGATTATATATCATACCTTTAGAGTATATAGCCAGCTGACTTGAGTGACATCATGCCATAAAACCTGGATGGGAATTCCCGAGGCTTCTGTGGGGAGGAAGGAATTGTCTAGACACCAGTTCTAGCCCCTGGTGAGAAGTTCAACCTGCCTCCCTGATACCACTGAGACAACCTGGCTCTCCCTGGAACTATTAGATTGACCTAGCCAGCCCCCCTCCCCTCCTCTATCACTTCACGTGCTCATAACATCTCCTAACATGTCGCCTGTGAGTCCCGCCTCTGGTTAGGTCTAAGGAACAGAAGCTTAAGGGATGAGTTTTCGTCTTTGGAAACCTCTGGGTTTCTGGGATTCTTTCCATTTGATTTGGTTTAAAGTCTCTGTTTCCTGTGGCGAACCAGGAAGTGGTTGCCCGTGGCAGGATGGGTGCCACCATTAACATCTACATGTGGGGCTGATCACAGCCAGTGCCCAAGTGCACCAGCCTGCCCTTCCTGATGGCCTTCCCTGTGGGTCTCAGACTTGTGTGACCAGGCTTCCCATCATCCCGTTAGGAAGTTCCTTGTACTAAATCTCTTGGTGTCGTTTACTTCTGCCCATCCTTTTTGTGATTCTCACTTTGGTGGTCGATCCCTGACGTATGCATCAGGACACTCAGTTTTCTGCCTACGCATTTGTATAATGGAGCCACCTGACCATCCTACGTTAGGATTCAGGATAATGGCGAGAGAGACTAGATGTCCCGTAAAGCCCCTTGGCAGTTGTCAGTGCGGTGCCTAGGAGGGCTGTCCTTCGTACCACATAGACAGAGGGGTAGCGCTGGGGTAGAGTGCAGGGCCTCAAACTATAGTTGACCAGTGTCAAGAATGGGAGGTGGTACTTTGTAGCAGCTTGTATTCTTATGTTAATTTGGGTCCCCCAAACTGCTCATGTGTCCACATCGAAAACACTCAGGGACCCTGCTCCCGGTTGGTTCTGATTGGTTAATAAAGATGCCAACAGCCAATGGTTGGGCAGGCAGACAGAGGCGGGACTTTTAGGATTCCTGGGCTAGGGAAAGAGAAAGAGAAGAAAGGATCCACTGAAGAAAGGGGGGAGGAGGGGGAGAAGGAGGAGGAGGAAGAGGAAGAGGAAGAGGGACTCCACACCTGAGAAGGTGCAGGACAGGGAGGCATAGCCACCATGTAAGGGGGGTGGGGGTGGGGTTCAGCCCAAGAAGGCTGCCATACTGGGTCCAGGGCAGCCAAGGTAGACTACAGAATGTAATAAGTGATAATTCAGAATGATTGCAGGGACGTGGATTAGTCACATGAAGGTTAGGAAGTGGCCCAACCATTGAGCTATTTTAGGCATATCAAAATATATAAAGGCTATGTGTGTGTGTGTTTCATTCAAGAATCCAGAACTTTCGGGCGGGTATCAAGGAATGTGCCATCACGAGATTTACTAAATTTTATACTACAGTACTTCATAGTTCCACCCATCCTGTTCCTATCAGAGAAGACAACCTTGTTGCCCAGCAACGAAATTACATAAACAACCCCATGTCAGTGATAGATGTCCCTAGATAGCACCCTGGCTGACAAAGTCCAGTGGAACTGCCTGATCATGATTACACTGCTGTCCTCAGTCTTTCTGTGCTTTAGTGGCCCTAAGACCTCAGCGTGTGCTAGATCCATCTCTGTCTACGAGGAGATAGAAAGATCCCTGGGTCTTTCTGGTTAGCCAGCCTAGCCTACCCTATTCAGGGACTCCCAGACCACTGAAAGAATTTGTCTCAAAAATGGGGGTGGGGGGTCTTGGAAGGCACCCTGTGAGATGACAGTTGACCTCTGACCTTCATATGCACATACACCCTCAGTAAAGGAAATCAATAAAATCAATGGTTTGTTCTTCCAAAAAGAATCAGCAAAGCTGGTCGTTAGCAAAGCTTACTACACGCTTAGGCATGGGGACTCCAGTAAGACCCTCCAGCAGCGGTGTAATAAACCTGAAGTCTCTGTGCTAGGAAAACAGACAGGAGTTCTCCTGGAGCTTGCTGGCCAGACCGTCTAGCTGATTGGTAGACTCGAAGTTCAGCAAGAGATGGTCTCTCAAAAATTAAGATGGACGTGAACTGGAGAGACAGCAGCAGTTAAGCAGGAGTTAAGCAGGCGGCTGAGGCAGGCAGTTCTATAAGTTGGAGGCCAGCCTGGCTACATAGCAAATGTCAGCTGGTTCTGAAACCCCCTATATCATAATCATGCTATGTATGATATATATATATATGTGTGTGTGTGTGTGTGTCTGTGTGTGTACATATATAGTGTGTGTGCTGGAGAGTGGAGCAAAGACTCTTTTCTAAGAAATAACCTAACTGGCTTGCCATATATGGTCATAGTGTTTTTAGCCATTTGTGTTTTTTTTTTAATATTTATTTTATTTAGATGAGTACACTGTCGCTGTCTTCAGACACACCAGAAGAGGGCATTGGATCCCATTACAGACGGTTTTGAGCCACCATGTGGTTACTGGGAATTGAACTCAAGACCCCTGAAAGAGCAGTCAGTGTTCTTAACCTCTGAGCCATCTCCCCAGCCCTAGCCATTTGCTTTTTATGAGCATGATCTAATTAGTTGGCAATTCATGATTGGTTGAAGCTTGACTCCAGCAGTTGGCAGATCCTTGGCTGGTTGCTTGTTTACTGGGGTATTTACTCTTAGATCAGATTATAGTTTGTTTACACATCAATCTAGGGTACAGTTCACTATGACTGGAACCTGCTTTGGGCCAAACAAATCAATTTTGTAGATAGAATTAGACCAAACTTACCTCAGGTTGCCAACATATTTTACCACAGCTTTTTTTTTTTCTTTTTTAAATTTAAAAACAAAGTCTTTAGTATGTAACCCTGGCAGGCCTGGAATTTGCTATGTAGACCAGGCTAGCCTCAAACTTAAGAGATTCATCTGACACTGCCTCCCAACAGGTGGGATCAAAGGCCACCATACTCAGCTTAGCACAATTCTTTTGAGGAGGGGGTTGTCAAGCAAAGCCACTTTACAGTTCTTTTATCATTGGAGAGGGCACCTCAGTCCTGAAAACATCTTAAGACACAGGAGACAGGTTTTTGAGGGAGACACAGGAAAACACAGGGTTTGTCTTGTCTTCTTCCCTCCAAAAACTGGAGCCAAAACTGTAGTCCTGTCTCCAGGGTAGAGGGAAGCTGGTCCAGACCTGTCATCCTTCCTTCATCCACATGCTCACACTGCAGAGCATCCATGGTCCAGGACTAAGGGCAAGCACCTGATGACTTGGATAGCTGTCTGCTGGGGAAAGCCTTCCTGATCACCCACTGGTCCAGGATGAGCCAAGGCTCTTGTGAAACCAGAAAGAAACCAGCACGTCCTTTCCAAAATCGGCATCTCATAGATGATGTAGACAGTGAGAAAAATAAGAAGAGGAAAATTCATCTGTAATCCCTCAGGACCAACCCATAACTAGTGTTTTGACATAAATCTTTTCATACCTTTAATGCCTATTTTAATGGAATTGGATCATATGTCTATAACGCTCAAGATATAATGAGCATTTTCCTTCATCAGAAAAAGTTGGTTTCCAAGCTATTTCTACAACCTGCGTATCTCACGTGCGACTAGTCCCTTACTTAATCATTCTCCTACATCCAAAGTAAGTATTCATTTACTTATTCATGCTGTTGTATTGCTGTGACCAAACATGCAAGCACATACATTCTAAAGGTTAAACCTGTCGTGTTTCTGTTCCTTCCTTCAGAGTCTATATCTTCAGGCTGGATTTCAGGAAATGGAATTCACTATATTAAAAAGCACAAACATCCAGGAACCCTGAAGAGCTAGGTGTTTGGGGCTCACTTGCAAGCTAATCTGTATAAAACTGAGGTTGTTAAATTCTGCACGAACAGCCAAATACGTGCCTGTGAAACCAGGATCCTCAAACATGGATGGAAGACCAGGTCTGATATCTCTCTCCCAATCTAGACTGCCAACATCACAGGGTCCCCTGATTTCCAGTAAATCGTTCTTGGTTGAGAAAGTCAAACACACACAATTTTCAGTTGATTTTTGAGGAAGCCATTCTAGTACTCAATAGAGTCAGATGCTTACAGATTGGCAGGAAGTGTGGATACCTTGATTGTTAGCCACTGTTGAGTGACTGCTGTGACAAAAGTTCACCGCTGGCAGACTACAGGTGGCTCAGAAAGCCAAAATTTGATGGTGAATCTGTTCAGTCGCCCCTGTGGTTCCAACAGACCTGGCTGATCAAATTGGAATACAATAATATTGAAAAGTGTTGATAGTGGTCAGAGACTGTGACTTATCCCTGATTGCTTTGTAATCTTCATCATCACCAAAAAAGAGGGCCAGCCCTCTCATGGACTCTACATATGGGAGCTATCATCTATCTTAGGTGGACATTCTACTTGATGCTTTTATACCCTCTATCCCACAGGGCAGAACCCCTTGAGTGGGAGCCAAGAGTAACTGACTCCATTGGAGAAGATTGGGCCATGCTTTGTACAAGGTGAACTCTTTGCTTGCAAGAGAACTGGCCAGTCACAATTCCGACCTACTGTGGCAGTCTCTGATTGGCAGCAGCAGTCATTCCCGGTATGTCCACCTCACAAAATAGATGTGTCCAACATGGTGATAAATAAGATCCGGGTCATGTAGACTGGGTCAACAGCCTCATTCCAATTGGTTCAAAGGAAAATGGGTTCTTAGAATAAGTATTATGTATTTATACATCACGGCCACAGATTGCCCAATTCACAGACCCAAATAGAGGAGTCTTTAAATGCCAGTTGGGGGTGCTGGAGAGATGGCTCCGTGATTAAGAGCACTGGCTGCTCATCCAGAGGACCAGAGTTCGATTCCCACCACTCACATGGCAACTCACAACTGTCTCTATCTCTGGTTCCAGGAAACTTGACACTCTCTCCTATCCACCAGTCAGCAAGCATACAAAGGGACATACATGACAGGCAAAACACCCATGCATATAAAATTAAAAAAAAAAAAAACAACTTAAAGATAAAATAAAAATAAATTTAAATACCAGTTGAGAGTTTCTCAGTGACACTGAGTGCCTGGGCCACTGGCAACAGCCTGAGATACTATGTCCAGAGCTATGGACAGGTTCTGCCAACAGGGCAGTGACTCACCCACTTTCTGAGTAAACAACCAGAGCTGGTGGACACCAGCACAGTTTTGGTTTGGTCAAGCTATCAGTAAAGCAGTAGAAACTATGTTAAGGCCCGCTTGAAGCCTGTGCCTTTAAGTATTGCTGTGTACTCCCCTAAAAGGCTAGCTGCCCATTTTTTTTCTCCATGTATGATACCACCTGGCCCCACGTAGCTCTGTGTTTGAATAGCCCACTTCCATTTTCCTACTGTGGCTTTCAAGAATCATCTTTAAGGCTGGCCTTTGAACTCACAACCCTCTTGCCTCAGCCTCAGTGCTGAGAGTACCAGCATATCCAGCTAAGGACTCTATATTTTAATTAGTAACCAGGGCTGGAGGGTTGACTCAGCAGTTAAGAGCATAGGTTGTTCTTCCAGAGGACCCAAGGTCAGCTCCCAGAACCCTTACAGTGGCTCACAACCATCTGGAACGCCAGTTCTAGAAAATCTGATGCCCTCTTCTACTCTCCTTGAGCATGGCATGCAACCGGTGTAAACATACATGCCAAAAGAATCCTCTTATACATAAAATAAAAATAAATCTTTAAGAGCTGTACAGTCAGTCAGCTTTGACAGATGACTAGCTGGTCACTGTGTGACGCGCCTCTAGCTTCCCGCTGTCAGACACTCCAATCAGCAAAATCACCTACAGAACCTTGACAGCTTTTTAAAGAGAGTGTTAGGATTGTCAGACCCTCAGGGAGAGTGACTCACAGCTTGCTGGACACTTTCAGGACAGGACAATGTTGTCAGGAAATTGTTCAAAAAGTGCTAATTCTAAAGAAGCCCATACAAAGGCCCAACAGGACATCGAGGTTAGGTAATCCAAGATGGTTCCAGGTCTTTTTTTTCTCCCCCTGCTGGTGGTAGGGGTTAGCTTGCCCTTGACTTCTGGAAGGAACTAGATTGATAAATCTCTCACTCAGCCCAGAAAAACTCAATTTTGTCAGAGATTATCAGTTATCTCCTCTGGTGGAGGTGTCAGAATGTTATGTTAAAAGCCTGGACACCTGTTGTCTGGCTGCAGGCTGGGGCAGAGGAAACAGAAAGGTTGGTGTCCTCCCACTGTGCCCCCATGCTCCCCTCTTATAGACAGTCTACCTCCCTCACCTCAGGCAAGTGTTCCATCTTCTTCAAGAGCAGTTCTGAGTTCTGAAATGTGTAGGTGCTGTCTATCCCGGTTTTGTCCAGCATCAAGGCCTGGTTGAGGCCTCAAGGGCAGAAAATGAAATTCCAGCAGAGCAGTGGTGGCGCACACCTTTAATCCCAGCACTTGGGAGGCAGAGGCAGGTGGATTTCTGAGTTCGAGGCCAGCCTGGTCTACAGAGTGAGTTCCAGGACAGCCAGGGCTAAAAAAAGAAAATGAAATTCCAGTCGCAGTCAAACTAGATAGAGCATTTCAAGGACCTGGTCCAGACAGTCAAGCCAATGATCTGGGGAGATGGGAACTCTGCAGGGTAACAGGGGCTTCACGACGGCTGGACAAAGGGTGCTACCACTGTATGGTGAGAATATTTATTGAGAATGGCTCATTACAAACAAAATATATTTATGTATAAAATCCTCTGCTATGCAAAAGATCCCTTTCATCCTCCTGCGGCTAGAGTGATCAGAACCATCTAGAGTTCCCATGTGGCCTCAGAGCCTATGCTGGGATGCACGGAAGCTGAAGAGTCTGAGAAGCACATGCTATGGTAAGTATCTGATGACAAGGCTTCCTCTAGCCCAATTCATGGCTGGTGCAGTATAACAGTGTGCCCCGTGCCCTGCCTCAGGCAGGTGGATCTCAAAGACAGCAGCTTTCTTGTTATTTTTACAGACACGTGGACCTGATGACCTGTGACTTGCCCTGAGAAGCCATTATTTGGGTCCAGGGACTGAGCATTTTTTAAACGTCCTAGAGGATGAAGATGGCCACCTTCTGTGGAGGCCATTTCCCATGAGCACTCGCGTGGGTGTGTGCCACGCCTCAGCCCATCCACTTGCTGTGAAGGCTTTCCCTCTGCCTATAGTCTCACGGTTCCACCACAGCCTCCTCGGAGGACACCCATACCCATAGCTGCTGTGTGGGACTTCTGAGCTTACATCCAGAGTTCCTTGGGGGCCCTGACCACTCAGCATTAAGACAATGGAAATGAGACCAGATTGAAAACAAAACTACTCTCTGAAACCCAGAGCAGCTGCCTAGCCGACAGCACCTCCCTTCAGCCCAAGGCTTCGTCTAATATTGACCAATAATATGGGTAACTGGTCTTGACTGCCCTTGTAAACACAGACCACCTCTGTCCCCCAGACTACCATGAGGGGGCAGCTAGTAGGAGGGGAAGCAGCTACTGCCACGTCATGCCTTGAGTACTGAAAGTCCAAGGCCCCTGGAGGACAGTGACGGTGAGAGGCCGTTGGGGGTACCCTTTATTCTTCACCAGGGAAAGCCCATGAGGAGTGGGCTCCCTGGTGTCTTTAGAAGTGACTCACTCACTTGTCTTTGGTGCAGCTTCAGCATGCAGACTGCTGGCCAGGCCAGGCCAGACCAGCCATCTTATTAAGAAAGGATTTGGACTGGCTGAGGTGCCCCATGTAAAGAAGGGTTAGTGGTTTCAAAGTACCTGTATCTATTCTTGTCTGACTCCCCACACAGTGGAGACCGGAGTCTCACTAAAACACCCTTGCTACCAAGAGCAAAACAACACAAATTAACTACCTCTAGTGGATGCTACCTGCTGTGTTGTGTGACTCTGACACTGCCTCTCTTCAAGACAGAAGAGACCCGGTATTCTGTGCAAATGCTCCTGGTGTGCGCACCAGGGTGGGTAGGGAGCTGCCTGCTGTTTTAGGAGCCCGGGCCCTCTAGCACCCAGCCTCAGAAGGCTCCCAGATTTAGAGGGCAGGTCTTGCTGAGGAAGTCAAGCTGGTATCAGGAGGCCTTGTGGAGGCAGGGGCTCTCTGGGGAAGTCTCTAGTCAACTTCTTGTTCCTAAAACATTCTCTTCCCCTCTCACCCATTCGGCCCTGCCCACTCGTAAAAGCTTTCCACTCTACAGAAGGTACCTAGAGGCTAAGAAGGCATCGGCATCCCAGGGGTCGGAGAGCCTCAGAGTGGCTGTGAGGTATGCTTACGCTGCATGATAACAAGGCCTAGTAAGCAGTCCCAGAGACCTGAGTCCATCAGAGGCAGGACAGAGCAGTGAGACCATCCACTATGGCTCAGAGTGGCCCAGAGCCACAGCCCGGAATTTGCATTGCTCTTCCCAAACACGCTTTTCTTCCGGGGTTCCTGCCTTGGGCACAGCTGGAGGCAGACTTGAGGTCTTCCACGGGGCACAGCTGGAGTCAGTCTTAGGGTCTTGAGAGATAACCCCCTTTTGATGCTCTTGAGTTGTCTCCAGCAACTACAAGGTGTTTAGGACGAATGGCATGATGACACTGGTGGACAAAGCAGTCACAGAGTTCCCAAGAACGTTGCCAAACAGGCTGAGGCTACAATTCTGAACCCCAGCCCCAGCATCCCTGGGCATGGGCATCCTGAGTGGGCCTGGCTGAGACAGAACACAGGGTCTGAGGACCTGGCATGCCAGGCTCCTGCTGTCAGCTGTCCAGGTAGACAAAAAGGATGTCCTCATCTGTGCCATAGCTAGTTCTGGCCTCCTCGAAGTTACTGATGCTGGTGCTACACATTCCTGCTGAGGGTGGAAGAAGAACAGAGTTGGATCAGTGGGTGGGGGAAACACCCGCTCCTGGTACTCAAGGGGACTGGATGGGGTCTGTGTTCTACCTGCCCTGCCACCTCTCAGCTCAAGCCTTCCTTCCTTAGGGAAGCTCTCCTGCCCACTCTGACCTTCCTGAGTCAAGTCTTTCTTTTGACTCCTTCCCAGTTTAGTGGATAAAGAAAGCAAGCCCCAAAGGGAAGAAAACAGTCTGTTCCAGGATGTACGTCCTGGTCTGGTCAGAGAAGTCCTCCTCTAGGATTGTCCACGGCATGAGGGCAGTGGACAGTCTACAACAAGGGCAGGGTCTGGCCAGACTCTCTAGCTTGGGTGCTGGCTACCCTGTGAAGCCCAGGAGGTAGGCCTGCAGAGGTGGGGAGCTGAGTAGACAGAAGCTGGCTTGTCTGTATGACCCAAGGGGCAAGCCCTGATGACAGAACCCCAGGAGGAACAGGGGCTTTGGAGTCGGGCATCGGCCATACCAGCTTACAGGGAGGAAGCTGTGCAGTCTGGGAACAGGGGACAGTAAACACAGGCCACCCCGGCCCACCTGCCCCCAGGCACTCACGGTCAGCATAGGCTGGGTTGTTATAGAAAATGCAGCCTGTAGCCCTGTTATAGCCGCGCAGAACGATGAAGTGGCCCTGGTAGTCGGGGGTGCGGCAGAAGCAGCGGTGGCCACTGGGGGTGAAGCAGCAGTACTTGACAGGGCTGGAGCACAGGTCACAGTGTAGCACCCCGGAGTTCACCAGCACGATAGCCACGTGGCCCTGTGCCAGGTGTGCTTGGATGTCCTGCACACTCACTGTGCTGTGGGCAGGAGGGAGGTTAGCCAGTGCCAGTGTGGCCATGTCCCCATCTCCCAGATTGATGTCCCCAGTTTGCACCTACATCCCAGTGTTACAATACGTAAGGACTTAGCTTGTCTGCCCTCTGCCCTGAGCTCCCTGCAAGTGGCAATTGTCCTGTCTTGTCACTGTGACCCAGGCAAGTGGAGGTGGGAAGGCTCACCATTTCTCTACTTGCACCTTGCAGGCCTTGGCTTGTGCAAACAGCTGGTTCACTCGGGTCTCCTCCGTGTCAAAGTGCTTCCTATAGAAGGACTGAAGAGAGGACAGACTGGAGTCACCCATCCTGGATGCACACACTCCATTTAAATGAAACAAAGACCGGTTTATAGAAGTAGGTGTAAAAGCATACAGAAGCCCTACTGATGGGCGAGCGGCTTTACCCAGCATGCCCAGGAAGAAAGCCGTGTCTGTCTCTGGCTGGAGAGTGGACAGGAACATACAGGGGCACGAAGAAGGGGCTCAAGAGACAAGGAAGCGTTAGATTCAGAGGACTTGGTCAGGCCATTCTCTGGTAGACATGAGCAGGAGGGTAAAGCAAGGCTGTCCTCCTAACCCCCACCAGGACGGCTCAGTTATAGCCCAGTGTAGCCAAGTGTGGTTCACAGAACATACTCTGCTTGGTGCCTCATGTGACCAGAGAGAGCCCCAGGAGGCAGGCCAAAGACATTCTGTTCCCAGGTCCCCTTCTCTGTCTTAAGATTTAGTAGCCTTCTTTACCTGGCATGGAAGGTTCAAAGAAGAATTAGGCTGACTGCCACTGGCCACCACGTGACAGCCGTTCTGCCAACGAGGCCTGCAGAGACTACTCTGCCAAGTCTTGGCGCCTGGGCCAAGATCGCCTCAAGGGCAGGTAAGCCTGGATCTGGCTTTCCAAGGGATCGGAACAAGCTGGTGTGTTGGCACAGCCATCACGGTGGCTTTATTTTTCTAGAGAGGAAAACAGTGAGGAAGAGGCAGAAACGCCGACAGGCAGCTACCGTGTATTCTTCTAGAATGCCAGTTACCCTGGTGAGAAGGAAGAAGACAAGGCAGCGATAGTCACGTGATCAGCGTACTCTGTGGCCTTCGACCTGCCCTGTCCTACAGTGGAGAAAGACTCAGAAAGGCAGACAGAAGTCAGGACTCAGCCTGTAGATGTTCCACACAGCGAGACCTCAGGGCCACCTGTCTGTTGTCTGTCTGCCACTGCCGTTGGTGCCTGTACCCCTGTGCACACACTTGAGGGTCCAGTCTTTGAACATTCTCTCCTGTAACAGTGATAACTGGGGAGCCTCGAAGGCCCACCCAGGGACCAGCTGCTCACCTGGTTCTTGTAACCCTTGTCAACACCCAGAGTCTGGGTACAGAAGCGGTGTCTCACACCAAAGTGGCGCATCAGGTAGGCCAGGTCGATGGTCCAGATGCTTCTGGTCAGGTGCAGCTCCCGCAAGGCATGTTCAAACTCCCCGTCGTCTAGCTGGCCCAGGTACCTGAGGGCAAGGGGCACAGGGGTTAGCTTGTTCTTGAAGCAAAGCTAGACTAAGTCACACACACCCCGTGTGAGAGCCACGGGTGCTGCTCACACTTCTAATCCTTTATCGTGAACCCCCATGGCATGCCACATAGAACTGAGTACAGCCTGAGGTTTTCAGGGCTCAGGCAGCCTGGGTGGGACATGGTCTGGCCCCCAGAGGGAAGGGCCTGGATCTTGTTTTTTGTATCTCTTATGGACTATGTGAACCTGGGGAAGTTGCTGCTCTTTCTGGCCTCACTGACAGCGTATCAAAGATGAAACGCTTAGATCACAGACATGGTTTTCAAAAACTGCAGGCACAAGTCACTCTGTGACGCTCCATCTTCCCCAGAATCCTAGTATGGGAGAATGGATCCGGGTCTCCATCTTCCCCAGAATCCTAGTATGTAAGATATACGAAGGAGAACGGACCTGGGTCTCCAGACAGCCAGTTAAAAATTCCTGCCGAAGATAATGAGGTACCAGTCCTTTCTGGCTCAAACTATCAAGGTATATATTTATGCAGTATCCCAGTGACCTGATATCTGAGGGGTGGGAGATGCACCAGCTACCCAACCTGAACACCTGGGACTTCCCTGACCACTCCGAGCTCCCAGGCATCACCTGAGTGAACACACTTGGGCAGCCTGACCCACCCTTTGTCCGTATTTAAAATATGCCAGGGCCTAAATGGAAGCTGGGCCTCTTCTAGGGTTCAAACAAAGCCAGCCCATATAGATGCTGGCTCCCATCCAGGTTACGGCCTGTTTCATCCCTGAGCCCACACAGGTGTGGACACTCACCGAAGCACCATCCTGGAGCAGGCCAGGCCACAGTCCCAGTGATACAGCTGCTGGATGATGGGCACTGGCAGCTGCACAAAGTCCCCTGCAGAGAAACGAGAGTGAGGTCTCAGACACTCTGCACAGTGCCCACCAATGCCAACCCCCATGGAAGCACCACGACAGCCTCCACAGAAACTCTATAGCATTCAGGGCCTTCCCACAGTTCGCTATCCTTCCGCCACCAGCACTTTCTCCTACACACCAGCCACAGCCAGTAAGCCCTGCACACCATCCTCCTGGGTGCTGGTCCCCACTTTACAACAAAGCAGTGTTCGCTGCTGCCCGGCATATCCAGTTTCCTCTGAGTCACCAGGGCCCACTCTACGCTGCATCGGCCTCTGCCATGACCCCACAAACTTGGCATGCAGGGGGCTCTCTGCACACAACTTCCTAGATGCTTTTGGCTCCCCACAAGCTAACACCCACCCACCTCACTCTTCTAAAGCGCTGCCCCTCTCTGCAATGAACCACGAGGTCTGCCTGGCTCAGGTTCCCAGGGTGAACAAAGGGGCAGACCATGGCTGAGAGAAGGGGAATGTCACACAAGCTAGGTAAGCAGAATGCTCCTCCAAACTCCAGCTAGCACTGTCCCTGGGCAAACCTTTCAGCCTGTCCACTCTGAGCAGTGAAAGTGGAACAGAAAGAGCCACACCTAGGCATTCTGGTACCACTGACTGACTGGGGGGAAGGAGGAGGCAACTATCCTCCTCTCACTGGATTGAATTTTGCTATTCCCAATTTTCCATGAGTCTGGCACATGTGCTCCAGTAGTGACCAGTAACACAGCAAGGTGCTGTCCCAGTGTGTAGCAAGAGCAGATACCCAGCAGCTTTGGTTAGTACAGCGATAGGGTATGCCTCAGAGAAAATAACACGGATGGCAAAGACAAACAGCATTCCCTGAGGCCCTGAAGGGAGGACAAGCTGACACGTGACCTGTGGGAGCTTAGCCGGTGAACATGCACAAAGTTCATTCTAGCTGGGCATGGTGGCACAAATTTATAATCACAAGGCTTGGGAGGCTGAGACAGGAGGAACATAAGGCCAGTCTGGCTAGAGAGGAAGGACTACACTCTCTGCCCCCCCCCCTCTCTCTCACACACACACACACACACACACACACACACACACACACACACACGGAAGGGAGAGCAGGGAATCCAGAGTTTAAAAAAATATCAGGAGGGACTTCTTTATACTGGTCACCACTTACTGACACATGAAAACCCAGTCAACTAGAATTCTTCCAGGCGCTCCTCTGGACCAGGTAACCAGCTCTGTACAAAGCCTACCAGGCCAAGCCCTCTCTTATCACTCTGTTGTGTGTCAAAAAAAGAGAACGAGTCACTAGCCAGAGGCCTGATGTCTTGACTCTTTGCCTTCTGCTCTCCTGTATCCTCAGGGACTGGCTGAAAGGCCACTGTTTCTAGGGCCTTCCCTAACCTCAGGCTGATTATTCCCCATCCCTCTTGTGCAATCTTTTAAACCTGAGTTCACACTTAATGTTACAGAATGTAGATCTTATCCAGTCTTTACTCCAGGAAGCTCTAGGCCTACATCTTTCCAAGGCCCTTGACCTCTTAACATTTTGTAGATTTCACCTTGCCTGTCCCCTTCCCAAATCCTGTCCCTGCGCACAGCGGGGAGAAGAATTCTGTCTCTAGTTTCTAATCCTCAGAGTCCTTGGGATACGCAGATGGCTCAGTGGATAAAGAGCTCAGGCGTGACGACCCGAGTTCAGATACCCAGAACCCACACCACCCAGTAATCCCAGCAAGCGGATGGAGACAGGAAGTCTCTAGAGTGAGCTGGCTAAGCAGACTAAGAGAAACAGCAAACTAAAGGTTGGGTAAGAGACTCTGCTTCACCATATAGGAAGATACCTGAAGTCAGCCTTGGGCTTCCAGATGCATGCACACACATGCATTCATATGGATGAGAACATACACATGCACTACCCTACCCTACCCTACCCTTAATCTTACCCTTAAACGTAACCTTACCCCTTACATTATCACTAACCCACTACCCACCCCTACCACTATTCCAACGAAATCCAAACTCCACCTCAACCCCAAACCCTATCTGCAATATCCTCTGCCCTCTGAGAGGAGAGAGCACACATACGGTATACAGTGACACTCACAAGCAAAACAAAACAAAAAACCCTCATGCACACAAAAATTGAAATAAATCTTTAAATAAATAATAAGAAAAATCAAAAGAAATTGGGTCTTTGGAGAAGTAACTGTCCAGTTCCATGAGGTTTCTGAGTTTGGGTCTTATAAAAGGTCAGGAAACACTAACCTAGGCTTTGCCTTAGCTGCCTTTCTAGTTGCAGTGATGACAGACCCTGACGAACATAACTTAGGGGGAAAGGGCTTATTTTAGCTCACAATTCCAGGTTACACCCATCGTTTCTGGGACGTCACAGTGGTTAGAGACAGTCAGTCATATCATATCCAAAATCAGGAACAGACAAGCAAAGAGTATACACATGTCTGTCCTTCCCCCTTTCTATCAGTCTGGGGCCCAACCCACATTTGGGGTGACTCTTCCCAGCTCAATTAGCCCGTTAAGAAAATCACTCATAGGCAGAGTTAGACATCTCCTTACTAAGATTCCTTTCCCACACCGTTCTAGATTCTATCAGGTTGACAATTAAAAATAAATGGGTGGAGATTCCTCAGCAGCTAAAAAAGTACTGGATGCTTTTGCAAAGGACCCAGGCATAGTTCAGTTCCAGCTTATAGCCAGCTGTCTGTTAACTCCCATTCAGGGCATCCTTGACATTCTCTTTCAGCCTCTGAGGTTACCTGCATGCAGACAAAACACCCAAGACACATAAAACTTTATAAAGTAAATCTTAGAAAGAAAGCTAACAACCATAGGCCTTTTTTTTTTCTTTATCTTTCTTGTGTTCTGTTAGAGGACATATTATTTCTTCCTTTCCTCTCTTCCTGCCATGTAGGCATATCTAGAGAGTCTAGCAGGAATGGATGGATCTTGTACTGAACTTGCCAGCGTCTTGATCTTAGAATTCTCGGCCTCCAGAACTGTGAGAAAATGAATTCCTATTGCTTATAAATGTTTCAGTTGTACGAATGAACTTGGAACACCAGGGAACTGGCTCGTCTCATTTGTGGTTCCCTTGCCTAGTGTCTGATGCTTAGTACTCACTCACTATTACACTTGAGGCTGGGGGGTGTAGCCCTGGTCTAGCACTGTTCAGGACCTAGGTTCAATCCCCAGTGCTACAAATTAAAAAAAAAAAAAAGGAATGGGGAAAAAAAGTCACACTGAGGTGACGTAAACCTTGGTCTCCAGGGACTTATATGCTAAAACAGTTCTCTCACAATATGCTAGAGGAAAACACTCTACAGGGTGTGGCACTATCGAGATGGGTGTCTTCCCTTTTCAGAACCCTCACTGAGGCTGCAAATATCTCTGATCTACTCAGGGTAGCTGACTGCTACCCAGGGCTTGTTTTTATCTAACCAGTGGTCTGGAATGTTGCTTTCTCATCTCTGAAATCCAAATCCTCTGTGTTCTCTCTCTCCTGCCCCCGATCCCTGTGTGTGTGTCTATGTGTGTGTGTGTCTCTCTCTCTGTCCTTCAACAAGCTCTTAGAGGAGGCATCTGCCTTCTCCCTGATCAGCCTGAGAATTTTGTTGTGGCCATATAGGGCCAGGGCTGCCTCCTTCCAACCCAAACCCAGAGCTAGCACTCATTTAAGCTGTCAAAAAGGTTTTGGGCTGCTGGGCGGTGGTGGTGCACGCCTTTAATCCCAGCATTTGGGAGGCAGAGACAGTCGGATTTCTGAGTTCGAGGCCAGCCTGGTCTACAGAGTGAGTTCCAGGACAGCCAGGGCTACACAGAGAAACCCTGTCTTGAAAAACCAAAAAGAAAAAAAAAAAGAAAAAAAAAGAAAAGGTTTTGGGCTAATTTTGGTTTCTTAAGGCTCTACCCTTTGAAATATCTACTTGTCACTACAAGTGCCCATTAGTTCTAGGCCTCCAGATCACAACCCTCTGTTGGAGGCTGCCTCCTTACTCCATGGCCCAAGCTCTGCTTCTGATTAGTTGGGCTATGCCCTCTAAAATGTGGTATAGGATAGCTGCTCCTCAGGGTCCTAAGAGACTCAGGTGTCTTTCCTCTTTCACTCAGCCTAGAACCTGTAGATCCCGAGGCCTCCCAAGGCAAACATCCCTGCTAAGCTATCCTGATCTTACTTAGCACAGGGAAGATGCTTTCTGGGGCTATGTGATAAGGGTAGAGGCAGCCTTGGTATTTGTCCTGATAACAGCTTTAGCATTCAAAGCCCAAAACTGCTTCGGATATTGATGCCTTAAGTCAAGACAGTCCTCCACCTGAGAGCTAGGGTCTGCTTTGGAGAAAGCCTTGGCCTAGCTTCAGCTGTCTGGTTGTCACAAGAGAAAGAACTGACTAATTCTTCCTGGTACTTTAACCCTCTCAGCCTGTCTGCTCCACCTCAAAGGGTACAGAAAACGGCAGTAGCCTACTTTGTCGGGATTTATGAAAATTAACTCTATGCTATCTATAAACATTTTAATACTGCATCTACCTTAGTGCCTTACACAAGTGCGCCATTATCTGCTGAGGCTAAGAAAGGGCAATGAGCTAGTCAAAGTTCACAGCAATAGCTAACTGGAGGAGTAAACATGTAATCCCAGTACAGGTCCAAGCCCAGCTCCAGGTTACAACCAGAAGGAAACACTCCCTGAACATGAAGCCACTCTCCAACTGACACTAAAGGGTTTGGGTCCCACACCCTGTGACCCCTCCCCTGAGATGGCACCTCGCTGTTTACAGTTTATTAATATCAACTCTTGTGCCTTAAGCAGAGCTCTACCATAACTTCCCGCTGTCCCCACTTCGTGAGTAACCCAAGGGGCTCGGGTTTCCTCAGGGCAGAGGGAACCAGTGAGCAAGTAACCAAAACAGTAGCAAGACAAAAGCGCTGAGTTTGGGAAACCAGAGAAAAAGACCTTCCCTTTGCTGAGTGCTCTCAGACCATTCTTTTTTCCCCCCTTTCCCGGCCTCAGGCTTTCTACAGTTCCCCGGGGAACAGGATCACCCAACGTGCTTCAAGCAGAGCTATTCGGTTTCTGGGCAAGGTTGTGCCTTTTTTGCCCATTGGACTTTTCCACTTGACGGCTCTCCGAATTCCCTGGGCTTCAAGCCCCGGGAGATTCAGAAACAACCATAAGTGGAGGACAGGAGATGAGAGGGAATATCCACCTAGCTAGGACCGGCTAGAAGCTCCAGGCTGTGCTGAGGCCGAAGACGACCCAAGGTCGCGCGCGGCCAGACCCTGCCCGGCTCTAGGGCGGAGTCCCCCTCAGTTCCCCCGATGAAGGCAAGGCCCTTAAGAGAGGCACTGACCGGGCTCGAGCGGCTGCCCCGCTACCTCTGCCTCCGTCCTCATGACCCGGGTGGCGCAGGGCGCCCATGGCCCCGGCCTGGAGCTGATTGCAGCTGCGACTTCTGCTGGGCAGCGAGCGCGGCCAGTGAGCCCAGAGGTCCTCCGCCGCCGCCACCGCGGTTCAGACCCGGGTAGGCGGTGGCTAGGCCGCCTCAAGCCACGCCTAATCCCTTCCAGGTCTGGGAGCTGGAAACCCGCCCCTTCCATAAGCCACGCCTCTTCCCTTCCACCCAACTTCGCTTCCAGACCCGGCTACCCGCAGGTCCTTCCCCGAAACGCTCCGGTGGCCCCGCCCCCTCTGCTAGCCCCGCCCCCAAAGCGACGTTGACTCCCTACAAAGTACCTAGCACTAGTACCTCCGCTAGCTCTGTTCTTTTGCAGCCTCGGATGTAAGCTCTGGTCCTTCGCAATGCCTCATCGAGACTCCAGGGAATCCTTTTCCGACTCCCTTTAGGTCTTCTTTCCTAGACAATGAATAATGATAGTTCCCAGTACTCAGTGCATCCCTTACCTGACGATGACCGGATCCAAAGCTTAAATTCCTAGTCCAAGCCTCACTTCCTGTCTCCCCTGAGCATTGGGCTCAAGCCCAGATCCCGCCCAATCCGTCACTACAGTACTCAGTAAGCATGGGTCACCATGTTCTTTTATGGGCTCGAGGATTGATGTTTCCGGCGGTCCCCGGGCCCTCTCCAGTGCCGGAACTATAGTGCTAGAGCCCTGGTTTCCCCAGCCGGCTAAGTGAGAGTAAAGGGCAAGTAGGCTTAAAGGAAAGGGAGGGGCCTGCGCAAGGCATTCTGGGAGCGCGTGGTGTTCGCGATACTCGGGCCCGTCGTTTCCTCGCCTCACGCCTTCGCCTTCTAACGTTTGTGCCGGAACCGAAAAAAAAAAAAAGCCTGAAGTTAGTTGGTGAGGAGAGGCGGCTAACGGGAGAGAGGAGACCAGAGCTCCCGCAGAGGGTTAGGAGCTGGTGGGAGGGACGCTGCGGAGGAAGGAGGTCAGCGGGGCATAGCGGAGGGCGGGAAGCCAGGGCCTCTCCAAATATCATCTCACTAGCTTTGGAACAGTTATTAATTTACGCCTAGTCTGCACGTTCGGTGCCTTTCCAGGTCACTGATTTTCGAACCTTACAAGTAGTCATTTCTTAGTAATTATCTCCTTTCCTTCTGGATCGTCCTTTTCATCCCTGCTCCACTCGCTTTCCTGCACTGGCCCTCTCCTGCTTTCCACGCTGCTGCAGAAGTTTTTTAGCAGGTTGCTCTGCTATACGTTCGATCCACTTTGTAGATGCTACTAATTTTTTTTTTTGAGCCATTGGCTATAATCCTGCGATGTTTCCCTACCATTTTCAGCACGAAACCCACACTCCTAAAGTTGAAAGCCGTGGTTCCTCACCGAGAAGACTGTGTTTTAGCATCTTTGTAGTCTTCTCCTGAAATAGGTGGTGTGCTCCGGTCTTGAGTCGTTCCCTCTCTCAGCATTTTTAAAGCCCCGTGCGTAGTCTTTGTCTTTTAATGAGACTTTTAAGTCGAGCGTTTTACCCAATTTTCCTGCCTGAGCATTTCCTGTTTATTATAGCGCGGAGCCTTGACAGTTTTGCTCTGCTTTTTGCTGGGGAGTCAAAAAGCTGAATTGAGAAGCACGACGTCTTTTTCTAGATCCCTCTGGGTTTAGATCTAAATGTACGATCAGGTATTCTAGTCTCTATCCAAATTCGGTTGCTGAGTACTTGGAATATCACTGGTGTGACTGAGGGGCTGAGATTTTTTTTTCAATTTGCATTTTAACTACTTGTAAACTCCAGGACCATATCATAGTTGTTTTATTGACTATAAAGGGTCATATGGCTGAGATGAGAAAGGAGATACTCCTTGTTCCCATTAGCTTTCTTTGTTCAACTTACCATCCTTCCCTACCTATCTGTTGTGCTATTCTGCCGTGGTAGTTCCTTCAAGTCAAGAGCCTTCCACAGAAGATTCGGCTCTGACATAATTTGCAAAGCCTGTGGAATGCCTAGTCCTTAAGCTCCGAAAGATAACCGTTGTCTCTCTTTCACTGTAGCACGGGAAGAGCCCTGCCAAGATGTCTATTGGTGTGCCGATAAAAGTCTTGCACGAGGCGGAAGGCCACATAGTGACATGTGAGACCAACACTGGCGAAGTGTATCGAGGGAAGCTCATCGAAGCAGAGGACAACATGAACTGCCAGGTACCCAGCTTTGCACCTGGGGCTGTGAAGGAACGGTGGCGTCTATCCTGGGGGATAAGAAAGGTGTACTTGGAGGTCTTAATGAAGTTAATCTCACCGGACAGTTATTAACGGAGTGCTTTATTGACAGGCTCTGAGACTGTATGTCGGTAGAGACTTAGCCTTGAGGCAGAAAAGTCCTTTAACAGCCTGGTGTGATAGTACATGTATATCCCAGCACTTAGGAGGCTGAGGTTCCAGTTCAAGGCCAGTATGGGCTCTATAGCAAGACCGCACTGTTATTGGTGGGGAGTCAAAAGGCTGAATTGAGAGCACAACCTGTTTCCCTAGATTTCTCTAGGGTTTGGTCTGTATGTACTATCAGGTAGCCTTTGGGCAAATACTGTTGCTGAGTACTTGTCTATAAACCAACCAGATATGTCTAACTTTCTGTCTCATCTCTTAGAGTCAGTCCGGTTTGGAACCAGTGTCCCCTTCCCAGTACAGTTTATAATTTGCAGAATCTTCTGCTCACATATGGTGTGCGCTTACTTTTGTCTTGGAGAAAGTTTTATCTGATAAAACTACCAAAGTTTTGGCAATATGGTTTTAGATTTTTTTTTCCCATCAATTAAGAACTTGAGCTTTGGAATCAGAGAATTCCCTGATTCCAAACTGAGTTGGGCCATAATTATAGGACCTTGAGTATCCTGGTCATTTATTCTCCCCTCTCTAAAATGAAGATGGAGTTGGTTTGTCTCCTCTGTGCTGTAAATTCCAGCCCAGAATTAAATACACAGGAAAGGTGTTGGGGAAGTGGCATGAAGGATGCCAGTGACCGAGTGCGATTACAGAAATGATTGGTTACCTTTCTTGTTGCTGTGATCAAATTCCTGACCAAAGCAACTTGAGGAGGAATTTATTTTGACTCACAGCGTGATGATACAGTCTATTGCAGAGGAAGTCGAGGTGGCAAGAACTTGGGGTGAGTCCTAGTCACGTTGAATCTGCAGTCAGGAAGCAGAGATGAGTGTCTGGACTTAGCCCCATTTCTACTTTTCCCCTCCACCCAATCTAGATAATCCCTCTCAGACATGCCTGTCCCTTCAGAAATTCTAAATCCATCGAGTCGATAATATTAATCATGGTGGCAGGAGAGTCTTCAATCCAGGGAAAGGAAGGCAGACTGAGGAAAATGCGCCTCAGACTGCAACATGACGCTGAGGAAGTTTCGCCCAAGTAAGAGGAGTAACTGGAGGCAGCAATGGCCTGGCTCCGGTGTTTCTGCTGTGGTCAGTCCCTGGCAGCCTGTGTGGAGGGAGGGCTGCCACAGTGGGAGTCCTTGGTGGCAGCTGGAGGTTGTCAGCTGCACACTCCTCCCTGTTGTCTCCTGAAAGGGTGAATGTAGTATCCCGAGACTGCTCCAGGTCTAGCGATGTTAGAGAAGAGATAACGCCTGTTAGCAGCAGCCAGTTCTGTGCTTTGCTGTTGGAATGAATATGTAATGTCTTGCTATATTCCAAGTGAGAAAACGAAAGGTTGAGGAGGTACAGTGCCTTGTTTAGGGTCACCCCTGTGGGTAAGGGGGCCTGACTGTTGCTTTTTAGGGTTTGTGTTATTTTTCTGTGGCTGCCATACTGTACCATTAGAACAGTTCCAGAAGGATGAATCTGTCTTGGTAAGGAGGCACAGTAACAGCAGCAGGAAGCTGAGAGCTGACATTTTCAATAGACAGCATGAAGCAAAGAGCGCAAACAGGAAGTGTCAGAGGGTGCTCAAAGTCAGTCCCCAGTGACATCTTTCAGCAAGGCTACATCCTCTCGCGCCCCCCCCCCCCAAAAAAAAAAGTATCACCAACTGGGGGCCAACTGTTCTGACACTTTTCATTTAAACAACACAGTTGTGCTGGTTAGGTTTTTGTCATGAGTTTAAAAAGGGGAAACCTCAATTGTGAAAATGTCCCCATCAGATTACCCTCTAGGCAAGTCTGTGGGACATTTTTTTGATTAGTGGTTGATGTAGGAGGGCCCAGCCCATTACAGACTATACGGGTTGTATCTGGGGGGTATAAGAAAGGTAGGTGAAGGCCAAACATGGTGATACAACACCTTTAATCCCACCACTTTCGAAGCAGAGGCAGGACAACCAGGGCTACATAGAGAGGTTATCTCAAAACAAAACAGGGTGTGGTGGTGGACACATCTCTGTGAGTTCAAGGTCAGCCTGTCCTACAAAGCAAATTCCAGGGCAGCCAGTGCTGTTACACAGAGAAACAAAAAAAAACAAAAGTGTGTGTATGTTGAGCATGAGCCTGGAGGGCAAGTCAGTAAGCAGCATTCCTCTAGTCTCTGCTTCAGTTCTTGCCAACTTGACTCCTGCCTTGGCTTCCATTAATGACGGACTGTGATCACGATGTGTGTGCCAAGTAAACTCTTTCCCCTTCTCTCCCCAGGTTACTTTTGGCTGTGATGTTTGTTAGAACAATGCAAAGCAAACTAAAACAAGATTTAGCTTAGAGTTGGGTGGTGTGTGTGCGCACACGCATGCCCTCCTTCCCCTCTGCTGGTAATGGAACCCAGTGCCTCAGGCAAGACAGGTTAGCACTCTCCCACTGAACTATACCGCCTGCCAGTTTAGGATTGCTTGTGAGATCCTAATCTGATCTCTAACACTTGATTGTCCTGCCTCAGTGTCCATTCTGTAATTTTAGGTAAGAGCTACCCCACCCAGCTGGGAGGCTTTCTGAAGTCCTGTACTGCTTGGTTTCCTTCCAAAGGAAGGTCCTGTGAGGCGTGGCTGAGTTAGTGCTGCAAGGTCCTGAGCTGTAGTCATCTGCCTTTGTGCTGCTTTTTCGGTTCCAGCCCTCTCAGTTAGGATGTCTTTGGCTATTTTAGGGCATTAGGTTTTTAATAAAGATTTCAAACAGTGACTATTAATTTGTTTATTATGCTGCTTTATATAAAAAAACTTGCTCATTTTAAGGACCTCATACATTCCAAATGTAATGTGTAAGAGTTTGAGCCAGGCAGTGGTGGCACACACCTTTAATCCCAGCACTTGGGAGGCAGAGGCAGGCGGATTTCTGAGTTCAAGGCCAGCCTGGTCTACAGAGTGAGTTCCAGGACAGTCAGGGATATACAGAGAAACCTGTCTTGAAAAAACAAACAAACAAAAAAACAAAACAAAAAAAAGAGTTTATTTGACATACACATACTAAGCTGAATTTATCTGACTAGATGATCATGGTATTCTCAGAAGCACAGCCCACATGATCTTGGTATTACCAGGTTGCAACTTGGAAAGTAGTATGTCTTGTTTGTGAGTTTTATGTCTTTCTTAAAACCTCTTCAAAATCAGTGATGAACTAACAGGTGAATGCTTATTTTGATTTACTTGTAGAGTCTGAACACTTGTATCTCTCTGGGACGGTGATGGCTCCTCCAGGTTCCCCTGCTGTCTCCTTTCTTGTCCCTAGTCCTTTAGAAATGAGGGCATCCTTTGAATATCTTCCCTGCATAACATTTTCTTATAAACTTGGGGGCAGTGCCAGGCGAGGTAGAAGACTTAGAGACAGAAGAGGATTCCATTATAACCACTTCTTTCTCATGAATATTAACACAGACTTCTTTACCTGTGTTGCTTGTGTATATTTTAATTAGAGATGACTTAGAAAAATTATGTAGTGGGATGTTTTTGCAGTGCTGGGAGTAGACTCCAGCAAGTACTCTTCTCTACTCAGCTATGCCTCTGTGCCTTTGTGTGGTAGCTTCACAGTAGGAAATGGGCATTGGTCCAACTAAGCTTGATTAGAAAGCCAGACAGCTAGTAAGTACTTGGCTGAAAACCTGGATTCCTGCGCGTCTAATAAAGGTACATTCAGGTGTGAAGCCAGGGAGAAGGAATTCTCTGCATTCAGATACAGAAGGTCTTAGTAAGTGATGTTCTTAGGTGCTAGAGAGATGGCTCAGGATTTGGGAGCACTGGCTTCTCTTTAAGAAGACCTAGGTTCAATTATCAGCACCCACATGGCAGCTCATAGCCACCTATAACTCCAGTTCCAGGGAATCTGATGTCCTCTTCTGGCCTCTGAGGGCACCTGCATACCTGTGATACACGCACATGCATATGCACTAAAGTTTTGTTGTTGTAATGATCTTACCAACATCATGGTGTAAATCTGCCTTCTTTTAGGGTCCCAAGAGCATTGGCACTTGGTAAGGAAGCATTGTGTCATTGAATTGCATACCTAGAACTTGATTGTTTGAACATAGCTTTGTCATAGCATGTTTATGTCATTTAAAAGTATAGCATGGATATGTATGAAATCTGTGATGAGTTCCCAGAAATGGAACTTTGTAGGTCAGACACTTTTGGGCATCTAGTTTGGACAGGAAGATTGAGATCTTTGATCTCCACTGCATGTACCCCCACCACTTAAGGTGTGGCATTAGCTAGGTGGTAGTGCCATGTTCCAGGTAGATGAAAGTGGTCAGGAGTCCATGTGGTTTTCTACATTTTAGCTAATTTTTGTAGCAGATGTAGAGGACCCCCAGTCTCTTTCCCATCTTGGCAATAGATGACTTAGAATTAGAGGCTCCTCAAATGGAGCAGTCTTTGTTTTTAGCTCTGTCTAGTAACCATAGCCTGAAACATTTGTCTTAGTAGATATCAGAGAAAAAAAAACTTCAAAATCAGAAGAAAAGATATAACCACAGACTTTTCCACCTTCGCCCATGTTTCTGAAATAGCAACTCTGAGACTGAATTATTTATGAGTAATTGCCTAGGCCAAAAGCTTGGGCTTGTTCTTGCTAGCTCATAACTCAGTTATCTAGTTTATTCTATTCTGAGTCCTGCCTCACGGGTAGTTCTCTCTCCTCGGGTTCATGCGACCTTCTCCATCAGCATCAGTCAGCATTTAGGGCAAATTCTTCTGCACCTGGCCTCACCTGACTATCCCAGAATCCCCTCTCCACAATTCTCACCTCCTATTTCCTGCCTCAGCTCATTGGCCAGTCAGCTTTTTATTGACAGGTGGTGCTTTCATACAGTACACATGAGATTCTCTCTACAAAAGATTTCTTAGGAAATCTTAAGTCAGATATTTAATAAATATCAAAAGCCAGAACAAGTTAGGAATATAATTTAGTGATACTGCTTGGTTAGCATACCTAAGACCCTGGAGTCAGTTCATAGCACCACACACACAAGGTTTTTAATGATATTTTAAAGCTAGGTTGGTGAGATGGCTCAGTGGGTAAAGGCACTTGCCAACAAGCCTGACATTCAATCCCCTGAGTCCACGCTGTGAAGGGAGAGAACTGATTCTGATCACCATATACTTACCTGTGGCATGCATGCATATGTGCACACATATACAGATAAGTAATTTTTTAAGAGAAAAATAAAAACTCTTAAAAGCTATAAGGGGACATTTTGAGCCTCTTGAAGTCTGACCCACTGAAAGAGCCTGAAGAACTGCTGAGCCATCTCTCCAGCCTGGCTTTTGGTAGTTTCCTAGGCTTGGGGTAGGGGGTAGTTTTGTTTTGTTTTTTTATCTCAAACCCAAGGCTGTTGTTAAATCATTGACTCCTATCTCCACCTCCCAGAGGTATTATGATCACATGTGTGTACCATCATGACCAACTTCTTAAGTTTTACTGTGTGGTTCATTCTAGATATATTCTAAGATGCTAATACCAAGGATATGGTATAATCCTTTATGATGGGAGCTTACTGTATTATCTATATGGTTTTTACATGTCACTATGCCCTTATTGATAGTTATATGTGCAGATTATTACTTACAGATCACACTAATAATCCAACTTTGAAAATGAAGTTGATAGTGCTATTGAAAAGTTCTTAGCTGGGCTGCCAGTTAGTGTGTTCTTACTGGAAAAGACTCAGTCTTTTGATACAGTAATGGTGCCTTCGGTTCAGAATAAAAGACAAAGTCATGTTGTTGTGCAACCCTTTCAGTGTTGCTTTAATAAGGGATGAGGAAGACTCGGAGGTCCAGGATTTCTGTTAGTAGAGCTAAATAAGTTGTAATTACATTCACAGTGAGGCAGACACACACATACCATCTGCACATCCCAAACACAGGATTGCAGGTATGTGCTAAATACGCCTGTTTTGTTTGTTTGTTTCATTGTTTACAGAATATTTTATTGGTTTCTATAATCAAATACACATAGATAAGATGTTATATAGTTAATACAGTGTGTTACCCTTATAAAAATGGAGAAAAATTAGGTTTAACATTTCTAGACCCATGTGGCTGTGAGTTTCTATCCAGTGCCGACTCAGCACGTTAAAGTAGGATATGTTTCCAAAGTTGACAGAGCAGCTAAAGTTCTAAAAATCACACTTATGTTAATTTTAAAACAAATATCAGCATGTTCTAGAGCAATGGCTTTTCCACGTCCTGCAGTTATCTGTGTATGTGGCTGGCTTATGTGGTATAAGGGATCAGACCTAGGGCTTCACTTATGCTTGGCAAGTTCTCCACCAGCCTGTGTAACTCAGGAGCCTGAGCCGGGAGTTTGAGGCCACCTTACGTGTCATAAAGAGACCCTTTCCAGTTTTAGATTATTTGTTTATTTATTATATGTAAGTACACTGTAGCTGTCTCCAGACACCCATATGAGGTCATCAGATCTCATTGCAGATGGTTGTGAGCCACCATGTGGTTGCTGGGATTTGAACTCATGACCTCTAGAAGAGCAGTCAGTGCTCTTAACCACTGAGCCATCTCACCAGCCCCCCTTTCCAGTTTTAAAAGCAATAACTTTTTAAAAAGACAATGATGAGCATGTGCGCCAGTAAATATAATTTAAGGAGAGAGTGACAGTCAGGTGTGTTTCACCATACATGGAGAGATAGAATTCTCAGTGATCTGTGTGGGAGAGAGTGGTAGAGTCGACGGTTCTACAGAAACTAAAATGATTCTTTGGGGACTGCGATGGCGCTGTTTGACCTATCTGCTTGGTTGTTACCAACCCCTCTGTAGATAGATGATCTGCATGAAATAGAATGTTATCTTGTAAAAATTATAGCCTACAAGAAACTTATCCAGGATTGGGTTGCTTAGAAAAAGCAAAACACTATAGTAACTAACACCAGCAAAGTTTGAGATTTCTCAATGCAACGTTATTTTGAAGACAAGAGTTTCACTGTGCAGCCCTGTTGAGCCTGAAACTTGAGGTCATCCTGCTGCAGCTCCCCAGTCATTAGGACTGTAAACAGAGAGGGCTCCTTGCCTGGCTATATAATTCAATTTCTGTAGATAACCTAAGCTCTTTAGCTTGGGAAGAAATATTGGTGTTCAGGCTATATGAACTGTTTTCAAATGAGTTATGTTCTTTGCACGGCTTTGCACTATTAACATTTTTTCTGTGTTTCCTAAGAACTAAGATAGATAGATCAAATCATTTGATAGTAATATAACATCATTGGCAATTAAGTGTGTGTGTGTGTGTGTGTGTGTGTGTGTGTGTGTGTATAAAATTATCCTCAAGTGTGTGTACAGTTTTAGCATGTTGACAGTCCTGGCCGTACAGAAGGAAAAACCACTTCTGATGCTCAGTGTCTCCTGCACCTCACAGCAGGGATCCCTTCTGACTCTGGATGTAAGAGTTTGCCCACATGCCGAGAAAGAAGTCAGTTGTGCAGTGCTTACCAGTTGAGTGTGCCCTTGTGTAGCTCAGATCTGATGCTTCAAAGAGAAAGTGTCAGGTGTCTCTGGTTGAGGGCTCAGCCCTCAAAACTGTTGCCTCTTTAGATACCAATGAAAGTCCCAGTTTATTTTAACCTGGACTCTGTCTGAGCAGGCATAAGTCGGTGTCCCTGCAGTCCCCTTCTTAGGTTTGATCAACCTTTGTTTAACCAGCTCACAGAAGTCAGGGAAGTTCATTTACAGGTATTTGTAGAGACTAGGACTAAGGATACAGATGTGTAAAGCAAGGCCTAAGACTCAGTTTCCATGCTTCTCAAGACACACCACCCAAGGAACTTCCACATGTTCAGCTAGCTGCAACTTCTCTAAAGCAGCTGTTATGGAAACTTAATTACAGACAGGACTGAAATATAGATAATGACGTAAAAAAAAGTGATTTGGAAAGAAAACAATAGTATGATCCCTTGCTAATAGGCTAAGTGGGCAGACAGGACTTTGTTTTCCTTAGTACTAGGAATGGAACCCAGGAGTGTCTACCACTGAACTATATCCCAGCCCAGCCACTACTCTTTCTGAAATGAAGGTCATGGGAATTTACTTACAGACAACTCCAGAACAGAAAGACAGATCAGAATTAGTTTCTCTGACCAACCAAGGGAAGGAAAATTCTAGCTTTTGTGGACTGTCTTAAAAAGGCATACACCTTTAGTCCCCGCACTCAAAAGGGGGAGGCAGTTGGATCTGTTGAGT
>NW_021628032.1:0-12193 GCF_004785775.1 Grammomys surdaster
CTTTCTTTCTTTCTTTCTTTCTTTCTTTCTTTCTTTCTTTCTTTCTTTCTTTAAAGAAATACTAGCAAATGGTTTTTAAATATTACAATTAAAATAGGAAACTCTACTAGAACACACAGATCACTTGTGTAGAAAAGAAAACCATGATAGAGAGACCAGAAAAGAGATGGGTGCCTACCAAGGACTTTCCACAGTACAAATTGGTCCAGGGAACACTCCCAATAATGCCATAAAAGAAAACACTGGTTCCTTTCTGCATGTAGCATGAGCAGAGTGTCACGTGACTGAACATAGACAATCCAATTAACCATAACCAAGTACCATAGGGCTATGGCCCTGTAAGTCCTCCCACCATCACCACCACCACCACCACCGAGAGTCAGACACTGGCCAATCAGGATTGCCTTCATATACATGACGGAAATTATACAGGGGAGAATTCACACACAAGAATGATGCTATCTCCTAAATTAAGGCAACCACAGACCACTAGCTACAACCAGGCTGTTGTTCTGTGATTCTGGGAAACACCATCTAGACACAAAAGGACGGATACTGGCTGACTGCTAGGAGGTTAGGTAAATATTCCCAACACACAATTTGATAACCCCGATGTAACTCTTCGAACAATAATGGCTTTAAATCCCCATCACTCTGACACACACACCCCACTCCAGAACTGTGTGCAAGTATTTGATGCTGTTTCCCCATCCCCACCCCCACCCCCAGCAAATCAGATCTGACAAACCTTCTGAAAATGGCTTTCTAGATCTCAGAAGACAAATACTGGCTATCCAATAATGACCCGACCTTCCGAATAGATGATACTAGGTATATTTGCTCAAGAGACCAAATCAACAGCTCTCAACTCTGGAGACTTTCAAAGAGAAATGAACTACCCATTTATACTGAATCAAAGTATCATTTTTGATGGCCTATACTATGGAGCCATATGAAGAAAGAGAAGGGTCCAATCTCTAAATAATGAAGGCATTAAAATAGTTAGGAGGTATGTAAACTCTTGGAGGCCATCCTCATGCATGAAGAGGTGGCTATCACACATCGCTCCAGACATCATAAACGAAACCACAATATCAGCCAAGCCAGTATGATGGTCACAGGTAAGACATACTTCATCTCCTGATACTTGGAGCTGACTCTTCTGTAACCTGAATATTCAGAACTTGAACCTAAGAGTGGGATTTTAAAGAATAAGACCCCCCTTTTCAATGGGAAGTAAATTCTCATGGCACTGTCTGGGTACCCAAAAGCCTTGTATCTCCTACAACTAACTATAATCAACTCTCTCACTGTAGGTAAGGTATATTAACTGATTTGTTACATCATACCATAGAAAGGCAGACGATAAAGAGGTGAGTGGGAACTACAAGCAGAAGCTTTAAACACAGCAGCTTCTTTTAAAGATTTATTTGTTTTATTCATATGAGTACACTGCAGGTGTCTTCAGACACACCAGAAGAGGACATCGGATCCCATTACAGATGGTCGTGAGCCACCATGTGGTTGCTGGGAATTGAACTCAGGACCTCTGGAAGAGCAGTCAGCACTCATAACCACTGAGCCATCTCTCCAGCCCAAGCAGCCTCTTTTAATAAGACCCAAAGCATCATTCTCCAATTCCATCAGACCACCCACATTCAAAAGGGAATCAACCATCAGCTGGCTGAGGGGTCTTTCGCTCCACCTCGTTAGACATTATGGACAGGTAGGACGCTCTTCAAGCGCTGGACTCCGGCAGATTTCATTTCCCCCTCATATTTGGCAGCAGCGAGCAGAGGGAGTTAGCAGGCTGGGGATACTTCAAGCAGCAAGCACCCTCTAATGTTACAGATCTTGTGCCTTGGGCCCTTGGCAGGAGCTTGTATTACAAGCTGTCGGTCGTCTGGGTTTTGAAACCGTTGGCTGTGGAAACATAACAGCTCTCTGGAACTCTTCCAGCGACAAACGCCTACAGTTTCTCTTTTCTGGCTCCTTACAATTTTTGCCCTTCATAGTCTCAATTCTCTGCCTTCTATTCCCAATTCTTTACTTCCGTTGTCCTTCTTCTCCCCGGGCTGGCTGCTCGGAAACTGTGACTCCATTTCTTCAGCTGTCAGGCATCTGGCCAGATGACGGCTTCCATCATCAGGACTCTTCCGGGTGTTTGCGAGGATTGATCGGGTGCAACGTGTCTGCCACCACCAGAAGTCTGTTTGTCCTCTGCCACATGCCATTTGTCTCTGCTGCTACTTTCTCCATGTCACCAGCTCAGCCCACACCACTGAAGACAGACAAAAAATGGTCTCTGGGGAGAAGCCCGTCATTGGGTAACACAGGAGTATTTCCCAACTGACTCACTGAGCTAGCCTAGGCAGACTAATTATAGCTCAGGAAGGGATGTCTGGATCAACACAAGCATTTCCTATGGTTGTCAGCCTAAGCTTTAACACAGTTCCTCATGTTATGGTGATCCCTCCCAACCATAAAATGATTTCATTCCTGCTTCATAACTGTAAATTTTTGCTACTGTTATGAATCATAATGTGAATATCTGATATATAGAATATCTGATGCAGACCCCCCCCCCCAAGAGGTCACAGCCCACAGGTTGAGAACCATTGGCAATCACAGTCTTGTCTCTTAGTACCCAATGAGTCACTGGGGCTGGTTGTGTTTTGAACCAATTGGGGCCTTGCTTCTTAGTGCCAACCGGAGTCATCAAGACTTGTGTTTGGACCAATCACAGTCTTAGCATCACGCAAAGCATCTCTGTTAGACCATGGGATGTGCTCTCCCTCTGGTCAAAATGGAAATGGTGGCAGGGTCCTCTGAAGTTCATTGAGTACAAAATTTTTCTGTTAGTACTGTGCTTTCTAGTTAGATTAATCAGCTGAGGTTTTCTTGTCTTTTGTGTGTGTGTGTGTGTGTGTGTGTTGTGTTGTGTGTGTCCTGTTCCGTTAATCTCTATCTTATTCCTTTGAGATCATGGAAGCTGGAGTTAGGCTGTGCAGAAAATGTAAATGAGATATACCGCCTTTCCTATCAAAATATGGTAAACTAAGGTAAGGCAACCACCATTTTAAAAGAGAATGTCTGTGGTGGTTATTTTCATTGTCAACTTGTCTATATCCAGGATCAACTAGAACCCCAAAATGGAGAGGAACACCTGTGAGGGATTTTTGCCTTACTTGAAATCATTTTTGCCACATTTCAAATCCAGATCTTTAAAGTGGGCAGACACACCTTTTATCTTCTGCCCAAAGCCTGTGTAAGGACATGGAAGAAGAAAGCTTTTGCTGTTTGCAGGCATGCTCTCTCCTCAGCTACTAAGCCCATTTACTGGCATTAGAGCCCTTCTGGATTCTGGGGGATACTGAAGTTCATTTGAGATATCCAGCCTCACGGGCTGAACACCTACTGGATTCCTGGATCTTCTGTTCATAGGCAGCCATCTTTGGATTAGCTGGACCATAGCCTATGTAAGTCATTCTACTAAGTCTCCTTTCTAAATAGAGAGAGGTTCCTTTTATAGCTTCTGTTACTCTAAGGAGCCCTGACTAACACAATGCCATTTATCAAAAATCTTTCCCGAGTCGGCATTTTCCTGAAGTCAGTACCCGTGCTCAAGGTTGCATGCCGTACTGCTTATTGGCTGCATCATTTTAAGTCAGTCAACTGGGTAAGAGGGTGAAGCCAAGCGCTAACAAATTAGAGGGAGGCACAGGAATGCACTGCTTGCCTGCTTATTTGCTTGCTTGCTTGCTTGCTTGCTTGCTAATTTGACACAGCTATTCAACCTTCGGTAGAAGTATTTTTTGCCTTGGTAAAACTCTGTGCTGGTTGGTTTTTGTCAACTTGACACAGATCCTAGAGTCATTTAGGAAGAGGACATCAACTGAGAAAATGTCCACACAAGATTGGCCTGTGGTGCGTTTTCTTGATTAGTGATTGATGTGGAAGAACACAGTCCATTTGGGGTGGTGCTACCTCTGGGTAGGTGGTCCTTGGGGGTGCTGTATAAAAGAGCAGGCTGAAAAATCCCTGGGGAGAGAGTCAGTAAGCAGCATTCCTCAATGGCCTCCTTATGGACTGTGATGTAGACGTTGAAGTGATTATTTGTGTCCCCAAGTTGCTTTGGGCCATAGTATTTCATCACAGCAATAGTCAACCAAGATAAATACTTTGAATCATGTCGTCATTTTCTTGAGACCCTAGACCAACAGTTCCTAACACATGGGTCACAACCCCTTTAGGGGTCAAATGACCTTTTCATAAGAGTCACATATCAGATATCCTGCATATCAGGTATTTACATTGATTCATAACAGTAACAAAATTAGAGTTATGAGTAGTAAAATGAAAATAATTTTGCAGTGGGGGTCACAACGTGAGAAACTGTATTGAAGGGTCACAGAGCATTAGAAAACTTGAGAACTGTAGACTCATTTCTTATCTTTGTACCTAATGTGGGGCCTCTCTCTCCATGACTCCCACCCTGTGAAATACAACCACTGCTTTGCTGTAGTTGTTTGGATGTAAGGACAGCCCTCTGCTCAGGAACTAACGGAAACCTCACATCTGAAGCGGATCAGCAGCCCAGTAAGGCTCAAAGCAAGCAACACAGAAACCCTAAACTCTGGGCATGAACCAAAGTAGCATAATGGGATTTTAAAATCCTTCTGGCCGGGCAGTGGTGGTGCACGCCTTTAATCCCAGCACTTGGGAGGCAGAGGCAGGTGGATTTCTGAGTTCGAGGCCAGCCTGGTCTACAGAGTGAGTTCCAGGACAGCCAGGGCTACACAGAGAAACCCTGTCTCGAAAAAATCAAATAAATAAATAAATAAATAAATAAATAAATAAATAAATAATCCTTCTGGACATTGGATATTTTGGGGGGATAAGAATGTATGGTGGTTTGAACTTGGCCCAGGTAATGGCTCTATTAGGAGGTGTGGCCTTGTTAGAGTAAGTGTGGCCTTGTTGGAGTGGGTGTGGCCTTATTGGAGAAGGTGTGGCCTTGTTGGAGGAAGTGTGCCTCTGTGAGGGTGGGCGTTGAGACCGTCCTCCACGCTGCCTGAAGCCAATCTGCTCCTGGCTTCCTTTGGATGAAGATGTAGAACTCTCAGTTCCTCCAGTGCCTGTCTGGCAGCATGCTGCCATGCTTCCTACCATGACGATAATGATCTGGACCTCAGAACCTGTAAGCCAGCCCCAATTAAATGTTGTCCTTTATAAGAGTTGCCTTGGTTATGGTGTCTCTTCACAGCAGTAAAACTCTAAGACAGAATGTGACCAGGGGTACTTTGTCAGGCCCTTAAATTGATAACTCTTATGTTAACAGCAGCCAGGGTAGCAAGGGATTATCTAATAGCTAATTAAAGAGTCAACTGCCCCATACCCAGTGACTTTACCCATTTACAGAAAAATAAATATCAGGAGTAGTTACAATATACTTAAAGAACTTACTATTAACATTATATTATAAATGTATATAATTATATATTTAGCAAACATAATTAAATTATTAACTAACTTTTAACAAATTTCAACAGTGCTTTAGCGATGCTTACACACCTGCTCAGTTCTCCAAGGGAAAGGTGGGTTCCCCTTATCTGCCTCAGTCCATATGTGGCCATAGAACTAACAAGCATGAGGACCTGAGTCCAGATTCTGAGCACCAGTGTAAGAGGCTGAGGACAGCGATGTACCAGAGCAGAAGGAGATGAAAGCCAGTGTACCCAACTGGTAAGCTACAGGTTCAATGGCAGGCTTTAGCTCAAAAACTTGGCAGAAAGTGGTAGAGAAAGACATTCCATAACCCCTAACCTCCATATATGAACAGATAGGTAGTGATGTGTTCTTATATACATACATGCAAACACACAAAAACACAAACACACCCCATCACCATCATCACCATTAGATGGCCTTATGCATTCTGACTGGAGTATATGTGCTACTGTGAGACAGAGTGTTGTTTTTATATCCTGTCTTAGGATTTATATTCCCACACAAACATCATGACCAAGAAGCAAGTTGGGGAGGAAAGGATTTATTCAGCTTACACTTTCACGTGGCTGTTCATCACCAAAGGAAGTCAGGACTGGAAGTCAAGCAATTCAGGAATCAGGCGCTGATGCAGAGGCCATGGAGGAATATTGCTTACTGACTTGTTTCCCCTAGCTTGCTCAACCTGCTTTCTTATAGAACCCAGGACCACCAACCCAGGGATGGCACCACCCACAATGGGCTAGGCCCTCCTTCATTGATCACTAAATTGAGAAAATGCCTTACAGCTGGATCTCATGGAGGCATTTCCTCAAGGGAGGCTCCTTTCTCTGTGATAACTCCAGCTTGTGTCAAGTTGACACACAAAACCAGCCAGTACGTATTCCTAATTTTTTTTTTCAGAAAACATAACAAAAACTACGAAGACATGGGCAGATAAACCCCCTCTTTCAGACTCCTGAGGATAGGCTGTGAGAAGCCTCTAACTCTACAGAAGTTCAGCTTCCAAGGTTAGAAATATCACTCAGTTCAGCTGAGCCCTGAGGCTGACTTCTGATACCCTAAGACTAAACCCTATACTTTAAATATATATATATATATTATAATGTATAAATACATATATATATATATATATATATATATATATAAGATAGATGGATAGATAGATAGATAGATAGATATAGATGTAGATATAGATATAGGTATAGGTATATAGTATATATGTGTATCACAGTGTACTTGTAGAAATCAAAGGACAACTGTCAGGAGTTGACTCTTTCCTTCCTCCAAGTGCATTCTGGGACTCAAATTCAGATCATCAGGCTTGGTAGCAAGTACCCACTGCTGATCCATGTCCCAGGCCTAGACTTGGATTTCTTACGTGACTGTAGGTCAACTCTAAAACTACTCAAAGAAAGTTCCAGAAAAGCCAAAGTGCATTTGGGAAATCAGTGTAGGCTAAATCGTTGCATGTTTGAACTCCAGCTAGGTACTTCATAATCCTATCTCCCTTCTGTGGAGAGGAATATGCAAATCAGAATTGCTAACAGAGATCAAGAGGGAGGCAAAAGAAAGTGAAAATATAGAAAAATACCATCCAACTGGCACAAGGTATAATTAAAGTATTTTCAAGTTCTCTCTTCATACACAACTGAACTTTGCCTGCTGACAGTTTTAAAGAGCTCATTTCTGAATCCTACCACATCCAGGCCTATTATATTCTCCTGGAAGAGAGTTTATATTAAACTCGCTGTACTTTCAAACGAATTTATCTTCCTCCCACGATACACTTCTTTGACTTTCCCATATTTAAAAACTACAGTCTTTTCCTTTGTTCTTCCTTTAAGCCTGTTACTGTCACGCGTGTTCTCGAAACATCTTGGGTCCTGTCCCTCCCTAGCTCTCTCCGTGTCTAGCATGGTCAACTTCCTCACTGCCTCCTGTCTGCACCATCGTGTTAACTAGGAGGCTGCATTAGCTAAGAAGCAATTTCTCCTATTTAAGTATGTTAAGTATGTTTGTCTTCCAGTCAATTTCCCCGTTAGCACACTCCCATCATGGTCATATAATGACACATAGATTTTAAAGTAAATTGTGGTTAAATAATTGGTAACATACCCAAGTAACCCTCGCTATTGGGAGGCTAATGTAGAAGGACCGTAGGTTCAAAACCATCCTGGGATACATGATGAATTGAAATTCAGCCTAGGCAACCTAACAAGATCTGTCCATCTCAAAATAAAAGTCAAGGCCAGGGGTGTGGTAGTACACTTGTCTAACACAAGACTGTGGATTGATTCCTCAATGGCCACTGTGTCCCAGAACCGTGCGTGCTGCCATGATGATCATGGACTGAACCTCTGAAACTGTGAGCCAGCCCCAATTAAATTATTTTTTTATAAGAGTTGCCTTGGTCATGGTGTCTCTTCACAGCAATGAGATCCCTAACTAAGACAAGGAACATTCCCCAAATAAGAAAGCAGTAACTTTTTGGCAAACTATAACATACCAAACTATTGTATATGAAAAAGAATACATTAGGAGGCTGGAGAGATGGCTCAGCAGTTAAAGAGCACTGACTGTTCTTCCAGAGGTCCTGAGTTCAATTCCCAGCAACCACATGGTGGCTCACAACCATCTGTAATGGGATCTGATGCCCTCTTCTGGTGTCTCTGAGGAGAGCATCAGTGTACTCATATACATAAAATAAATAAATAAGCCTAAATTTAAAAAAGAATACTTTAAAAGAAAACTTTAACTTATATATATAAAAAAACTACCTCAAAACACATGCTTTATCTCAATAAAACTTTTTTTTTTGTTTTTTTTTGGTTTTTCGAGACAGGGTTTCTCTGTGTAGCCCTGGCTGTCCTGGAACTCACTCTGTAGACCAGGGTGGCCTCGAACTCAGAAATCCGCCTGCCTCTGCCTCCCAAGTGCTGGGATTAAAGGCATGCGCCACCAACGCCCGGCTAATAAAACAATTTAAGGTAGGTAGAAGTAGACTATTCCTTACCTAAAATGCTTGGGACTAGATATCTTTCAATTTTGAAAAAAATTTTTTAATCCAAGAAGAAACAAAATTTTGGAGTCAGTAGCTGAACACCTCTAAGGATGAATGAATGGATTCATTCACCCATTTAGTAAGCATTTCTTCAGGCATATTGTGCTTGTTAGTTTTATGTCAAGTTGACACCAGCTACAGTCGTCTGAGAGGAGGGACCCCTCCCTAAGATCAGGCTGTAGGCAAGTCTGTAGGGCATTTTTATAATTAGTGATTGATGGGGAAGGCCCAGGCCACGATGGGTGGTACCATCCCTGGACAAATGGTCCTGGGTTCTATAAAGAAAACAAGCTGAAGACACCAAGCCAGTAAGCAGCACCCCTCCACGGGCTCTGGCATCAGCTCCTGCCATGCAGGAACTAGATTCCTGCCATGTTTGAGTTCCTGACCTGTCTTCCTTAGACGATAAACTGTGATATCAAAATGTAACCAAAATAAACCCTTTTCTCCCAAGTTGCTTTTGGTCATGGTGTTTCACCCCAGCAATAGTAACCCTAACTAAGGCGTATATTTAATGTACCGTGGTAGGCAACGAGCTGCAATACTTAAGATCATCTAATTGGGGACTACTTCCATTCCAGTTGGGACTTAGGGGTATGTGGTCGGTACTATGGGATATTTCATAGCGGTTGATTACTATGTGTTCCGAGCAGAGGATATGCAGAGTAAATGACTGGAAGGAGCAATAGCTGCGGCGAGGTGTGACACAAGCCAGGATGACGTCACTAGAAATAGTGACGATGGAGGCGAGAGTCAATGTAGAGCTTCAAAAAGCAAAGGAATGGTAGCCACGGCGTATAAAGGAACACTCCCAAACAACTCAGGGCTTTTACTTGAGCGCTGATGGGCGTTTGGCCTTGGCTGATCATCTAGAATACAAACCTCCAGGCGGGTCCGCTAGGGGGCGTTTCCAGAGAAGATTCACTGGAGAAAGGAAAAACTCTCTGAAAACCTCCCAGTCGGGGACCAGGTACAAAGAAGTCCAAGAAAAGAAACAATGTAAGTCTAAGCCTTCCTGGCTTCATTTATTCTTTTTGAGTAAGGATGTCCATTACAGCTGCCACTGGCCTCTGTCCGCATCACAACCCAGCTTCTCTGGCCTTCCAACACCAGCTTAGTACCAGTGACTCGCCAGGGATCTTCCAGGCCTGCCGCGTGGCACCAACAGGGACTAGTGAGGCAGTTGAGCGCGCACGCGCACACCCACTCGCGTGTACACTCAAACGAACATGCAAACACGAACATACACATATATAAGCATGTACACAAACACACACATCATACACCTATACACAAAAACACACACATGGGCTGGTGAGATGGCTCAGTGGTTAAGAGCACTGACTGCTCTTCCAGAGGTCATGAGTTCAAATCCCAGCAACCACATGGTGGCTCACAACCATCTGCAATGAGATCTGATGCCCTCTTGTGGGGTGTCTGAAGACAGCTACAGTGTACTTATAATAAATAAATAAATAAAGTTTAAAAAAAAAACACACACACATATAAACACAAATGTACACATACGTAACCGTATGCACACAAGCATGCAAATACAAACATATAACAAACACACACACACACTATTGGTTCTGTTCCTCTGGAGACCCTTAACTAATACAGATTTTTTTGGTAAGAAGGGTCCTTAAGGAATAGAATTGTAACAATAAGTGTTTCCAATACGCCCAGTAGAGTTTTTCTGGAACCAACTCTAATCTGACAATACCTGTAGTTACAAAAAGTTTCTCTCGATGACAGAGGAGGCATTCTCTGCGAGAACTCTTTAATGAATTACATAAGAGGAAGGTGCCCCCGATTCACCACTCGTGACAGGCAAGGGATCTAATGAATCTATATAAAAAGCTCTTAGATATTTCTGGAAAACTAAGAAATACGGCTGGTTATTGGTAGCATTGCTGGATAAAATAACAAAGGGGAAAACACAAGCCCAGAGATATGTTCCTCTCCAGCCATGAGGCTAAAATTGTCAAAAATTAAGAACAAGGACCCATTGCTTGGTTAACTTATGATGCAAGTTTATGTCTCACCCTTGAGGAGTGTCTGTAGTTAAAGAGAGGACACTGGGAAACACTGGGGTCCTGTAACTCGGACCCCCTAAGGAAGGCTTCCCATCCCTCTGAGCCTCACTGGAGAATGCTTTACCACTTCCATAGGCAGAGACGCTTATCCTTGACATGGCCAACACCCACGTCAACAACTTCCATTTAGGGCCTCACTCAGAGCTTCCTCTGGTCCGGACACAACCCTATCTACCTATGGTATTTCAAATGCCACCAGGTTTGTTGGTCACATGTCCCAAGTGGAAGATTAGCCTGGACAAATTACAGAGCCTTCTGCTGTCTGCCTCCCCCCCCAAAAAAAAGAAAAAAAACTAGAAGATTTCAAGCCACTTGGCATGTGACCAGAGTAATATACCCAAGTGAGAAATATTCTGTTGTCCCCAAGATCCAAATAAGCCTCTCTATAAGTCTTTTACTTTTACGTCTTCTTCTTCTTTGTTTTTTTTTTTTTTTTTGATTTTTCAAGACAAGGTTTCTCTGTGTAGCCCTGGCTGTTCTGGAACTCACTCTGTAGACCAGGCTGGCCTCGAACTCAGAAATCTGCCTGTCTCTGCCTGTATCTCTGGGGGCATTCTGTATGTCTCAGGAAACTGTCAGGGCATAGGAAGTGGCCTATATTTGCTTGACAACATGTTTACCCATCAAGGTCTGTGATACTGGTGGAGAATAATCTCCATTTGCTGTTGGGGTGCTGGTCCATCCTGTAATCCTCCTACGTAAAATAAACTGAGAGGAAACAGCAGCTTGGAAAAGGACAAGTCAGAGACTAGTAATAGGATAATAGTTAGCAAATGAGTCCCCTTCACAAGTAACACTATTGTGAGGGCCAAATACTCATGCCCTAAGTCATATCCAAAGTCCCCTTGAAGAATAGGATTTCAATACATGACTTGAGAGTGGGGGACATACAGCATCTCCCAAGCCAAACCTTTGGTGTGCTCAGCACTGGTTTATCATATGTACCAGCGCATAGTGTGGCTTGAGTAGTGTAGGCAGGTTTTTTTGTTTTGTTTTTTCTTTCTGCTTTATTTAGTTCTTATACTTCTACCTCCCTTCCAACCCTTATTCTGCCCTGATCCCTTCCAACCCCCAATATAAGGTAGGAGAGGAAGATTAGCGGGGGAAGGAGGAGTAGACCTCTACAGGCTACTTTCTGTTCATTAGGGATGAAGAGTTCCTTGAGGCAATTCCAGTGTTCATCTTCAGACTCTTCTGCAGTTCTGCAAACCAGCAATAGCTAACTCAGCAGCAGAATGAACCAGCAGCAACAGGAAGAGAGTAGTCTTCATCATCTTCTTCTTTGTCATCTTCTCCTTCTCCTCCTTCTCCTCCTTCTCCTCCTTCTCCTCCTTCTCCTCCTTCTCCTCCTTCTCCTCCTTCTCCTCCTTCTCCTCCTTCCCCTCCTTCCCCTCCTTCCCCTCCTTCCCCTCCTTCTCCTCCTCTCCTTCTCCTCCTTCCCCTTCTTCTCCTCCTCCTCCCTCTCCTCCTTCTCCTCCTCCTCTTCCTCCTCCTCCTCTTCCTCCTCCTCTTCCTCCCCCTC
>NW_021628033.1:0-12205 GCF_004785775.1 Grammomys surdaster
CTTTCTTTCTTTCTTTCTTTCTTTCTTTCTTTCTTTCTTTCTTTCTTTCTTTAAAGAAATACTAGCAAATGGTTTTTAAATATTACAATTAAAATAGGAAACTCTACTAGAACACACAGATCACTTGTGTAGAAAAGAAAACCATGATAGAGAGACCAGAAAAGAGATGGGTGCCTACCAAGGACTTTCCACAGTACAAATTGGTCCAGGGAACACTCCCAATAATGCCATAAAAGAAAACACTGGTTCCTTTCTGCATGTAGCATGAGCAGAGTGTCACGTGACTGAACATAGACAATCCAATTAACCATAACCAAGTACCATAGGGCTATGGCCCTGTAAGTCCTCCCACCATCACCACCACCGAGAGTCAGACACTGGCCAATCAGGATTGCCTTCATATACATGACGGAAATTATACAGGGGAGAATTCACACACAAGAATGATGCTATCTCCTAAATTAAGGCAACCACAGACCACTAGCTACAACCAGGCTGTTGTTCTGTGATTCTGGGAAACACCATCTAGACACAAAAGGACGGATACTGGCTGACTGCTAGGAGGTTAGGTAAATATTCCCAACACACAATTTGATAACCCCGATGTAACTCTTCGAACAATAATGGCTTTAAATCCCCATCACTCTGATGCCTGCAAGCTCCAGGTCTCTGACACACACACCCCACTCCAGAACTGTGTGCAAGTATTTGATGCTGTTTCCCCATCCCCACCCCCACCCCCAGCAAATCAGATCTGACAAACCTTCTGAAAATGGCTTTCTAGATCTCAGAAGACAAATACTGGCTATCCAATAATGACCCGACCTTCCGCATAGATGATACTAGGTATATTTGCTCAAGAGACCAAATCAACAGCTCTCAACTCTGGAGACTTTCAAAGAGAAATGAACTACCCATTTATACTGAATCAAAGTATCATTTTTGATGGCCTATACTATGGAGCCATATGAAGAAAGAGAAGGGTCCAATCTCTAAATAATGAAGGCATTAAAATAGTTAGGAGGTATGTAAACTCTTGGAGGCCATCCTCATGCATGAAGAGGTGGCTATCACACATCGCTCCAGACATCATAAACGAAACCACAATATCAACCAAGCCAGTATGATGGTCACAGGTAAGACATACTTCATCTCCTGATACTTGGAGCTGACTCTTCTGTAACCTGAATATTCAGAACTTGAACCTAAGAGTGGGATTTTAAAGAATAAGACCCCCCTTTTCAATGGGAAGTAAATTCTCATGGCACTGTCTGGGTACCCAAAAGCCTTGTATCTCCTACAACTAACTATAATCAACTCTCTCACTGTAGGTAAGGTATATTAACTGATTTGTTACATCATACCATAGAAAGGCAGACGATAAAGAGGTGAGTGGGAACTACAAGCAGAAGCTTTAAACACAGCAGCTTCTTTTAAAGATTTATTTGTTTTATTCATATGAGTACACTGCAGGTGTCTTCAGACACACCAGAAGAGGACATCGGATCCCATTACAGATGGTCGTGAGCCACCATGTGGTTGCTGGGAATTGAACTCAGGACCTCTGGAAGAGCAGTCAGCGCTCATAACCACTGAGCCATCTCTCCAGCCCAAGCAGCCTCTTTTAATAAGACCCAAAGCATCATTCTCCAATTCCATCAGACCACCCACATTCAAAAGGGAATCAACCATCAGCTGGCTGAGGGGTCTTTCGCTCCACCTCGTTAGACATTATGGACAGGTAGGACGCTCTTCAAGCGCTGGACTCCGGCAGATTTCATTTCCCCCTCATATTTGGCAGCAGCGAGCAGAGGGAGTTAGCAGGCTGGGGATACTTCAAGCAGCAAGCACCCTCTAATGTTACAGATCTTGTGCCTTGGGCCCTTGGCAGGAGCTTGTATTACAAGCTGTCGGTCGTCTGGGTTTTGAAACCGTTGGCTGTGGAAACATAACAGCTCTCTGGAACTCTTCCAGCGACAAACGCCTACAGTTTCTCTTTTCTGGCTCCTTACAATTTTTGCCCTTCATAGTCTCAATTCTCTGCCTTCTATTCCCAATTCTTTACTTCCGTTGTCCTTCTTCTCCCCGGGCTGGCTGCTCGGAAACTGTGACTCCATTTCTTCAGCTGTCAGGCATCTGGCCAGATGACGGCTTCCATCATCAGGACTCTTCCGGGTGTTTGCGAGGATTGATCGGGTGCAACGTGTCTGCCACCACCAGAAGTCTGTTTGTCCTCTGCCACATGCCATTTGTCTCTGCTGCTACTTTCTCCATGTCACCAGCTCAGCCCACACCACTGAAGACAGACAAAAAATGGTCTCTGGGGAGAAGCCCGTCATTGGGTAACACAGGAGTATTTCCCAACTGACTCACTGAGCTAGCCTAGGCAGACTAATTATAGCTCAGGAAGGGATGTCTGGATCAACACAAGCATTTCCTATGGTTGTCAGCCTAAGCTTTAACACAGTTCCTCATGTTATGGTGATCCCTCCCAACCATAAAATGATTTCATTCCTGCTTCATAACTGTAAATTTTTGCTACTGTTATGAATCATAATGTGAATATCTGATATATAGAATATCTGATGCAGACCCCCCCCCCCAAGAGGTCACAGCCCACAGGTTGAGAACCATTGGCAATCACAGTCTTGTCTCTTAGTACCCAATGAGTCACTGGGGCTGGTTGTGTTTTGAACCAATTGGGGCCTTGCTTCTTAGTGCCAACCGGAGTCATCAAGACTTGTGTTTGGACCAATCACAGTCTTAGCATCACGCAAAGCATCTCTGTTAGACCATGGGATGTGCTCTCCCTCTGGTCAAAATGGAAATGGTGGCAGGGTCCTCTGAAGTTCATTGAGTACAAAATTTTTCTGTTAGTACTGTGCTTTCTAGTTAGATTAATCAGCTGAGGTTTTCTTGTCTTTTGTGTGTGTGTGTGTGTGTGTGTGTGTTGTGTGTGTCCTGTTCCGTTAATCTCTATCTTATTCCTTTGAGATCATGGAAGCTGGAGTTAGGCTGTGCAGAAAATGTAAATGAGATATACCGCCTTTCCTATCAAAATATGGTAAACTAAGGTAAGGCAACCACCATTTTAAAAGAGAATGTCTGTGGTGGTTATTTTCATTGTCAACTTGTCTATATCCAGGATCAACTAGAACCCCAAAATGGAGAGGAACACCTGTGAGGGATTTTTGCCTTACTTGAAATCATTTTTGCCACATTTCAAATCCAGATCTTTAAAGTGGGCAGACACACCTTTTATCTTCTGCCCAAAGCCTGTGTAAGGACATGGAAGAAGAAAGCTTTTGCTGTTTGCAGGCATGCTCTCTCCTCAGCTACTAAGCCCATTTACTGGCATTAGAGCCCTTCTGGATTCTGGGGGATACTGAAGTTCATTTGAGATATCCAGCCTCACGGGCTGAACACCTACTGGATTCCTGGATCTTCTGTTCATAGGCAGCCATCTTTGGATTAGCTGGACCATAGCCTATGTAAGTCATTCTACTAAGTCTCCTTTCTAAATAGAGAGAGGTTCCTTTTATAGCTTCTGTTACTCTAAGGAGCCCTGACTAACACAATGCCATTTATCAAAAATCTTTCCCGAGTCGGCATTTTCCTGAAGTCAGTACCCGTGCTCAAGGTTGCATGCCGTACTGCTTATTGGCTGCATCATTTTAAGTCAGTCAACTGGGTAAGAGGGTGAAGCCAAGCGCTAACAAATTAGAGGGAGGCACAGGAATGCACTGCTTGCCTGCTTATTTGCTTGCTTGCTTGCTTGCTTGCTTGCTAATTTGACACAGCTATTCAACCTTCGGTAGAAGTATTTTTTGCCTTGGTAAAACTCTGTGCTGGTTGGTTTTTGTCAACTTGACACAGATCCTAGAGTCATTTAGGAAGAGGACATCAACTGAGAAAATGTCCACACAAGATTGGCCTGTGGTGCGTTTTCTTGATTAGTGATTGATGTGGAAGAACACAGTCCATTTGGGGTGGTGCTACCTCTGGGTAGGTGGTCCTTGGGGGTGCTGTATAAAAGAGCAGGCTGAAAAATCCCTGGGGAGAGAGTCAGTAAGCAGCATTCCTCAATGGCCTCCTTATGGACTGTGATGTAGACGTTGAAGTGATTATTTGTGTCCCCAAGTTGCTTTGGGCCATAGTATTTCATCACAGCAATAGTCAACCAAGATAAATACTTTGAATCATGTCGTCATTTTCTTGAGACCCTAGACCAACAGTTCCTAACACATGGGTCACAACCCCTTTAGGGGTCAAATGACCTTTTCATAAGAGTCACATATCAGATATCCTGCATATCAGGTATTTACATTGATTCATAACAGTAACAAAATTAGAGTTATGAGTAGTAAAATGAAAATAATTTTGCAGTGGGGGTCACAACGTGAGAAACTGTATTGAAGGGTCACAGAGCATTAGAAAACTTGAGAACTGTAGACTCATTTCTTATCTTTGTACCTAATGTGGGGCCTCTCTCTCCATGACTCCCACCCTGTGAAATACAACCACTGCTTTGCTGTAGTTGTTTGGATGTAAGGACAGCCCTCTGCTCAGGAACTAACGGAAACCTCACATCTGAAGCGGATCAGCAGCCCAGTAAGGCTCAAAGCAAGCAACACAGAAACCCTAAACTCTGGGCATGAACCAAAGTAGCATAATGGGATTTTAAAATCCTTCTGGCCGGGCAGTGGTGGTGCACGCCTTTAATCCCAGCACTTGGGAGGCAGAGGCAGGTGGATTTCTGAGTTCGAGGCCAGCCTGGTCTACAGAGTGAGTTCCAGGACAGCCAGGGCTACACAGAGAAACCCTGTCTCGAAAAAATCAAATAAATAAATAAATAAATAAATAAATAAATAAATAAATAATCCTTCTGGACATTGGATATTTTGGGGGGATAAGAATGTATGGTGGTTTGAACTTGGCCCAGGTAATGGCTCTATTAGGAGGTGTGGCCTTGTTAGAGTAAGTGTGGCCTTGTTGGAGTGGGTGTGGCCTTATTGGAGAAGGTGTGGCCTTGTTGGAGGAAGTGTGCCTCTGTGAGGGTGGGCGTTGAGACCGTCCTCCACGCTGCCTGAAGCCAATCTGCTCCTGGCTTCCTTTGGATGAAGATGTAGAACTCTCAGTTCCTCCAGTGCCTGTCTGGCAGCATGCTGCCATGCTTCCTACCATGACGATAATGATCTGGACCTCAGAACCTGTAAGCCAGCCCCAATTAAATGTTGTCCATTATAAGAGTTGCCTTGGTTATGGTGTCTCTTCACAGCAGTAAAACTCTAAGACAGAATGTGACCAGGGGTACTTTGTCAGGCCCTTAAATTGATAACTCTTATGTTAACAGCAGCCAGGGTAGCAAGGGATTATCTAATAGCTAATTAAAGAGTCAACTGCCCCATACCCAGTGACTTTACCCATTTACAGAAAAATAAATATCAGGAGTAGTTACAATATACTTAAAGAACTTACTATTAACATTATATTATAAATGTATATAATTATATATTTAGCAAACATAATTAAATTATTAACTAACTTTTAACAAATTTCAACAGTGCTTTAGCGATGCTTACACACCTGCTCAGTTCTCCAAGGGAAAGGTGGGTTCCCCTTATCTGCCTCAGTCCATATGTGGCCATAGAACTAACAAGCATGAGGACCTGAGTCCAGATTCTGAGCACCAGTGTAAGAGGCTGAGGACAGCGATGTACCAGAGCAGAAGGAGATGAAAGCCAGTCTACCCAACTGGTAAGCTACAGGTTCAATGGCAGGCTTTAGCTCAAAAACTTGGCAGAAAGTGGTAGAGAAAGACATTCCATAACCCCTAACCTCCATATATGAACAGATAGGTAGTGGTGTGTTCTTATATACATACATGCAAACACACAAAAACACAAACACACCCCATCACCATCATCACCATTAGATGGCCTTATGCATTCTGACTGGAGTATATGTGCTACTGTGAGACAGAGTGTTGTTTTTATATCCTGTCTTAGGATTTATATTCCCACACAAACATCATGACCAAGAAGCAAGTTGGGGAGGAAAGGATTTATTCAGCTTACACTTTCACGTGGCTGTTCATCACCAAAGGAAGTCAGGACTGGAAGTCAAGCAATTCAGGAATCAGGCGCTGATGCAGAGGCCATGGAGGAATATTGCTTACTGACTTGTTTCCCCTAGCTTGCTCAACCTGCTTTCTTATAGAACCCGGGACCACCAACCCAGGGATGGCACCACCCACAATGGGCTAGGCCCTCCTTCATTGATCACTAAATTGAGAAAATGCCTTACAGCTGGATCTCATGGAGGCATTTCCTCAAGGGAGGCTCCTTTCTCTGTGATAACTCCAGCTTGTGTCAAGTTGACACACAAAACCAGCCAGTACGTATTCCTAATTTTTTTTTTCAGAAAACATAACAAAAACTACGAAGACATGGGCAGATAAACCCCCTCTTTCAGACTCCTGAGGATAGGCTGTGAGAAGCCTCTAACTCTACAGAAGTTCAGCTTCCAAGGTTAGAAATATCACTCAGTTCAGCTGAGCCCTGAGGCTGACTTCTGATACCCTAAGACTAAACCCTATACTTTAAATATATATATATATATTATAATGTATAAATACATATATATATATATATATATATATATATATAAGATAGATGGATAGATAGATAGATAGATAGATATAGATGTAGATATAGATATAGGTATAGGTATATAGTATATATGTGTATCACAGTGTACTTGTAGAAATCAAAGGACAACTGTCAGGAGTTGACTCTTTCCTTCCTCCAAGTGCATTCTGGGACTCAAATTCAGATCATCAGGCTTGGTAGCAAGTACCCACTGCTGATCCATGTCCCAGGCCTAGACTTGGATTTCTTACGTGACTGTAGGTCAACTCTAAAACTACTCAAAGAAAGTTCCAGAAAAGCCGAAGTGCATTTGGGAAATCAGTGTAGGCTAAATCGTTGCATGTTTGAACTCCAGCTAGGTACTTCATAATCCTATCTCCCTTCTGTGGAGAGGAATATGCAAATCAGAATTGCTAACAGAGATCAAGAGGGAGGCAAAAGAAAGTGAAAATATAGAAAAATACCATCCAACTGGCACAAGGTATAATTAAAGTATTTTCAAGTTCTCTCTTCATACACAACTGAACTTTGCCTGCTGACAGTTTTAAAGAGCTCATTTCTGAATCCTACCACATCCAGGCCTATTATATTCTCCTGGAAGAGAGTTTATATTAAACTCGCTGTACTTTCAAACGAATTTATCTTCCTCCCACGATACACTTCTTTGACTTTCCCATATTTAAAAACTACAGTCTTTTCCTTTGTTCTTCCTTTAAGCCTGTTAGTGTCACGCGTGTTCTCGAAACATCTTGGGTCCTGTCCCTCCCTAGCTCTCTCCGTGTCTAGCATGGTCAACTTCCTCACTGCCTCCTGTCTGCACCATCGTGTTAACTAGGAGGCTGCATTAGCTAAGAAGCAATTTCTCCTATTTAAGTATGTTAAGTATGTTTGTCTTCCAGTCAATTTCCCCGTTAGCACACTCCCGTCATGGTCATATAATGACACATAGATTTTAAAGTAAATTGTGGTTAAATAATTGGTAACATACCCAAGTAACCCTCGCTATTGGGAGGCTAATGTAGAAGGACCGTAGGTTCAAAACCATCCTGGGATACATGATGAATTGAAATTCAGCCTAGGCAACCTAACAAGATCTGTCCATCTCAAAATAAAAGTCAAGGCCAGGGGTGTGGTAGTACACTTGTCTAACACAAGACTGTGGATTGATTCCTCAATGGCCACTGTGTCCCAGAACCGTGCGTGCTGCCATGATGATCATGGACTGAACCTCTGAAACTGTGAGCCAGCCCCAATTAAATTATTTTTTTATAAGAGTTGCCTTGGTCATGGTGTCTCTTCACAGCAATGAGATCCCTAACTAAGACAAGGAACATTCCCCAAATAAGAAAGCAGTAACTTTTTGGCAAACTATAACATACCAAACTATTGTATATGAAAAAGAATACATTAGGAGGCTGGAGAGATGGCTCAGCAGTTAAAGAGCACTGACTGTTCTTCCAGAGGTCCTGAGTTCAATTCCCAGCAACCACATGGTGGCTCACAACCATCTGTAATGGGATCTGATGCCCTCTTCTGGTGTCTCTGAGGAGAGCATCAGTGTACTCATATACATAAAATAAATAAATAAGCCTAAATTTAAAAAAGAATACTTTAAAAGAAAACTTTAACTTATATATATAAAAAAACTACCTCAAAACACATGCTTTATCTCAATAAAACTTTTTTTTTTGTTTTTTTTTGGTTTTTCGAGACAGGGTTTCTCTGTGTAGCCCTGGCTGTCCTGGAACTCACTCTGTAGACCAGGCTGGCCTCGAACTCAGAAATCCGCCTGCCTCTGCCTCCCAAGTGCTGGGATTAAAGGCATGCGCCACCAACGCCCGGCTAATAAAACAATTTAAGGTAGGTAGAAGTAGACTATTCCTTACCTAAAATGCTTGGGACTAGATATCTTTCAATTTTGAAAAAAATTTTTTAATCCAAGAAGAAACAAAATTTTGGAGTCAGTAGCTGAACACCTCTAAGGATGAATGAATGGATTCATTCACCCATTTAGTAAGCATTTCTTCAGGCATATTGTGCTTGTTAGTTTTATGTCAAGTTGACACCAGCTACAGTCGTCTGAGAGGAGGGACCCCTCCCTAAGATCAGGCTGTAGGCAAGTCTGTAGGGCATTTTTATAATTAGTGATTGATGGGGAAGGCCCAGGCCACGATGGGTGGTACCATCCCTGGACAAATGGTCCTGGGTTCTATAAAGAAAACAAGCTGAAGACACCAAGCCAGTAAGCAGCACCCCTCCACGGGCTCTGGCATCAGCTCCTGCCATGCAGGAACTAGATTCCTGCCATGTTTGAGTTCCTGACCTGTCTTCCTTAGACGATAAACTGTGATATCAAAATGTAACCAAAATAAACCCTTTTCTCCCAAGTTGCTTTTGGTCATGGTGTTTCACCCCAGCAATAGTAACCCTAACTAAGGCGTATATTTAATGTACCGTGGTAGGCAACGAGCTGCAATACTTAAGATCATCTAATTGGGGACTACTTCCATTCCAGTTGGGACTTAGGGGTATGTGGTCGGTACTATGGGATATTTCATAGCGGTTGATTACTATGTGTTCCGAGCAGAGGATATGCAGAGTAAATGACTGGAAGGAGCAATAGCTGCGGCGAGGTGTGACACAAGCCAGGATGACGTCACTAGAAATAGTGACGATGGAGGCGAGAGTCAATGTAGAGCTTCAAAAAGCAAAGGAATGGTAGCCACGGCGTATAAAGGAACACTCCCAAACAACTCAGGGCTTTTACTTGAGCGCTGATGGGCGTTTGGCCTTGGCTGATCATCTAGAATACAAACCTCCAGGCGGGTCCGCTAGGGGGCGTTTCCAGAGAAGATTCACTGGAGAAAGGAAAAACTCTCTGAAAACCTCCCAGTCGGGGACCAGGTACAAAGAAGTCCAAGAAAAGAAACAATGTAAGTCTAAGCCTTCCTGGCTTCATTTATTCTTTTTGAGTAAGGATGTCCATTACAGCTGCCACTGGCCTCTGTCCGCATCACAACCCAGCTTCTCTGGCCTTCCAACACCAGCTTAGTACCAGTGACTCGCCAGGGATCTTCCAGGCCTGCCGCGTGGCACCAACAGGGACTAGTGAGGCAGTTGAGCGCGCACGCGCACACCCACTCGCGTGTACACTCAAACGAACATGCAAACACGAACATACACATATATAAGCATGTACACAAACACACACATCATACACCTATACACAAAAACACACACATGGGCTGGTGAGATGGCTCAGTGGTTAAGAGCACTGACTGCTCTTCCAGAGGTCATGAGTTCAAATCCCAGCAACCACATGGTGGCTCACAACCATCTGCAATGAGATCTGATGCCCTCTTGTGGGGTGTCTGAAGACAGCTACAGTGTACTTATAATAAATAAATAAATAAAGTTTAAAAAAAAAACACACACACATATAAACACAAATGTACACATACGTAACCGTATGCACACAAGCATGCAAATACAAACATATAACAAACACACACACACACTATTGGTTCTGTTCCTCTGGAGACCCTTAACTAATACAGATTTTTTTGGTAAGAAGGGTCCTTAAGGAATAGAATTGTAACAATAAGTGTTTCCAATACGCCCAGTAGAGTTTTTCTGGAACCAACTCTAATCTGACAATACCTGTAGTTACAAAAAGTTTCTCTCGATGACAGAGGAGGCATTCTCTGCGAGAACTCTTTAATGAATTACATAAGAGGAAGGTGCCCCCGATTCACCACTCGTGACAGGCAAGGGATCTAATGAATCTATATAAAAAGCTCTTAGATATTTCTGGAAAACTAAGAAATACGGCTGGTTATTGGTAGCATTGCTGGATAAAATAACAAAGGGGAAAACACAAGCCCAGAGATATGTTCCTCTCCAGCCATGAGGCTAAAATTGTCAAAAATTAAGAACAAGGACCCATTGCTTGGTTAACTTATGATGCAAGTTTATGTCTCACCCTTGAGGAGTGTCTGTAGTTAAAGAGAGGACACTGGGAAACACTGGGGTCCTGTAACTCGGACCCCCTAAGGAAGGCTTCCCATCCCTCTGAGCCTCACTGGAGAATGCTTTACCACTTCCATAGGCAGAGACGCTTATCCTTGACATGGCCAACACCCACGTCAACAACTTCCATTTAGGGCCTCACTCAGAGCTTCCTCTGGTCCGGACACAACCCTATCTACCTATGGTATTTCAAATGCCACCAGGTTTGTTGGTCACATGTCCCAAGTGGAAGATTAGCCTGGACAAATTACAGAGCCTTCTGCTGTCTGCCTCCCCCCCCAAAAAAAAGAAAAAAAACTAGAAGATTTCAAGCCACTTGGCATGTGACCAGAGTAATATACCCAAGTGAGAAATATTCTGTTGTCCCCAAGATCCAAATAAGCCTCTCTATAAGTCTTTTACTTTTACGTCTTCTTCTTCTTTGTTTTTTTTTTTTTTTTTGATTTTTCAAGACAAGGTTTCTCTGTGTAGCCCTGGCTGTTCTGGAACTCACTCTGTAGACCAGGCTGGCCTCGAACTCAGAAATCTGCCTGTCTCTGCCTGTATCTCTGGGGGCATTCTGTATGTCTCAGGAAACTGTCAGGGCATAGGAAGTGGCCTATATTTGCTTGACAACATGTTTACCCATCAAGGTCTGTGATACTGGTGGAGAATAATCTCCATTTGCTGTTGGGGTGCTGGTCCATCCTGTAATCCTCCTACGTAAAATAAACTGAGAGGAAACAGCAGCTTGGAAAAGGACAAGTCAGAGACTAGTAATAGGATAATAGTTAGCAAATGAGTCCCCTTCACAAGTAACACTATTGTGAGGGCCAAATACTCATGCCCTAAGTCATATCCAAAGTCCCCTTGAAGAATAGGATTTCAATACATGACTTGAGAGTGGGGGACATACAGCATCTCCCAAGCCAAACCTTTGGTGTGCTCAGCACTGGTTTATCATATGTACCAGCGCATAGTGTGGCTTGAGTAGTGTAGGCAGGTTTTTTTGTTTTGTTTTTTCTTTCTGCTTTATTTAGTTCTTATACTTCTACCTCCCTTCCAACCCTTATTCTGCCCTGATCCCTTCCAACCCCCAATATAAGGTAGGAGAGGAAGATTAGCGGGGGAAGGAGGAGTAGACCTCTACAGGCTACTTTCTGTTCATTAGGGATGAAGAGTTCCTTGAGGCAATTCCAGTGTTCATCTTCAGACTCTTCTGCAGTTCTGCAAATCAGCAATAGCTAACTCAGCAGCAGAATGAACCAGCAGCAACAGGAAGAGAGTAGTCTTCATCATCTTCTTCTTTGTCATCTTCTCCTTCTCCTCCTTCTCCTCCTTCTCCTCCTTCTCCTCCTTCTCCTCCTTCTCCTCCTTCTCCTCCTTCTCCTCCTTCTCCTCCTTCCCCTCCTTCCCCTCCTTCCCCTCCTTCCCCTCCTTCTCCTCCTCTCCTTCTCCTCCTTCCCCTTCTTCTCCTCCTCCTCCCTCTCCTCCTTCTCCTCCTCCTCTTCCTCCTCCTCCTCTTCCTCCTCCTCTTCCTCCCCCTC